>NC_043010.1:61577800-61742800 GCF_006345805.1 Octopus sinensis
TCAGCATGGCCTCGGTCTAATGACTGAAACAAGTGAAAACCAAAAGATAAAAGATGAGTTACATCCACTTTAGTAGAAGACACTTGCCACAAAGTGGGACTGAACCAGAATCCATGTGGTTGGGAAGCAAGCTTCTTACCCACACAGCTACACCTGCACATGCATATATTATATTTCCTGGATAATTCTACTCCAAATTAAACCCCTAATTAAAATGTTGGCCCAATGATGTGTTAATAGAGACCTTGTCTGTGTTGGAGGTTGTTATAGTTGCTGAGTCCTATGTCAACCCTGGTCAGGTAGTCCAATGATTAGATTCATTCCATCTGTGGCCATCACAGCATTTTTGCCTTGGCAGTACACTTAAGTGCCAGATTTATACAGCAGGATTTTGTTGTGTCTAGGGAGAGTCATTGGTTAAATATCCAACTAACTAACAAGTGACTAATAATAAAAGAGTGGAATTGAACCAGTGTGTGTGTTAATATTGGCATAATGATCCTCCCGAGACACTACAAAATTTGTTTCACAAATTCACATAAAGGATCTTGCAAACCTGATACAAAAAAACCATATACAGCAGGACCTTTCAAAAACAGTATTGTGTGATTCAAGGGAGACTTGGCTGCTATTTCTAGCCGACTCTATAACTCCATAGACGTTTCCTCATTAACCCTGTGTTTGTTGGGGGAATGGCACAGGTGTCGGTTGTAGTAACAACACCTTTAATTAACAGCTATTCGTTAACATTCTTCATTTGTTGGTCACAAACTAGACAGAATGATGACATTGCACTGAGGTGGTGGTGGTGGGCGGTTGAGGTGTCATGTCCTTGAACCAGTGTCCATCTGTTAGCTGTAATTACACTCAATCACCATAGCCGCAGCCGAGGAA
Source organism: Octopus sinensis (assembly GCF_006345805.1). Classification (NCBI taxonomy): domain Eukaryota; kingdom Metazoa; phylum Mollusca; class Cephalopoda; order Octopoda; family Octopodidae; genus Octopus; species Octopus sinensis. The sequence continues at coordinate 61,578,695 of NC_043010.1, forward strand.
CTGTGGAAGCCAAAGTAAATTAGATGGAGGACTTTATGAATGTTTGTGTGTGTGTGTGAGAGTGTGTATGTTTGTGTGTGTGTGTGTGTGTGTGTGTGACAGTCACCTTTGATTTTTCAGTTACCCAAATATTAAGATATCAACATTATCATGCTTCCTTTCTTAAACCAGCTTTGAATGGCTTCACAGTGTGATTGACATAAGCGTATAATGAAATAATCCTCTCTTTCTCTCTCTCTCTCTCTCTCTCTCTTTTGTGTATATGGATTTCATGCAATGTAATAAGCTGTCAAGAGTTTAACAACCTGTTACTAATTGAGCTGTTAATTACTGTGGATTTATTGTTTGATGTTTAGATATCAATTCTGTGTATATGTGTAAATTAAATAAGGGTAGAAATTGATATTAATCAATTAAAACCAGTGGCCTAGCATATTTTAAAAATATCCGAAGATTAAAAATTTTTTTACATACAAAATTTAGAGGACTAACCACTAAAAGTAGACGGCCTTTATGCTAGATATAGATGTCAAAATCACCATTTTCCACGAAGAATGTGGAATTTTTTTTCTTGAGAACACATTCTTCATGGAATATAGTGATTTTGACGTCTATATCTAGCATAAAGGCCGTCTACTTTTAGTGGTCAGTCCTGTAAATTTTGTATATATATATATGTGTGTGTGTGTGTGTATAAGTATATGTACCAAAGTGTACAGTGGGCAAGAACAGTTTGTCTAAGGCAACTGAGTATATCTAGCGGGACATCCCCTTCTTTGTGCATGTACCTGGTGTGACACAAAACTGCACAGATTGATGCTACACAATCGGATGCCCAAAATCCTACCCACAGCTGCAGGATGGGTCAAAATGATCATCAAACTGAATAAGGAGCAGCACTAAATCCATCTTCTCTTTCCTTCATCAATTGTGTGTGTGTGTATATATATATATATATTTCAAAATAAGCAACAAGGATATCCAAAGGTAGTGTAGTTGTTGCTTATTTTGATTATAATCACCTCATTATTATTATTATTATTATTATTATTACTATTGTTGTTGTTGTTGTTATTAGGTAAGGTGGTGAACTGGCAGAATCATTAGCACACAGGATGAAATGTTTAGCAGTATTTTGTCCATCACTACATTCGGAGTTCAAATTCCGCTAAGGTCGAGTTTGCCTGTCATCCTTTTGGGGTCAGTAAAATAAGTAACAACTGAACACTGGAGTCATTGTAATCGACTCATCCCCACCTCCTCCAAGCTGCCCTTGTGGCAATAATTTGAAATTATTATTATTATTACTATTATTATTGTTGTTGTCATTATTATTGTTATATTCCTGATGTCTAATTGCATTTTTCTCTTTGTTTTTTTCATTTTCAGAATTGTTTCATCAGCACCATGAGTCAGACATTCTCCAATTAGCAATGAACATTTGAAAAAATAATTCACCACACTCTTTAAAACACTGGGAATGCCATGAAAAATTCTGAAGAAAACCTTCCCAGCACTTAAGCCCCAATGTTTCTAGGAAATGTGGCCTCAACCGTCTGCTTCATATCACATGTCTAATTCATAAAGATTACATTTGAAGGTATCTTCTTTGAGGTTATTTGTTTAAATTTATGGAGTTAATGTGAGGGAGAACAGTAATGTGCTGGAGACATTTCACTCAATTCTATCCTGTCTGCTCCATTTACACAAACTGGGTCTTGCACCATGAACAAGAGCAGAATTTATTTAAAACTTTAAGCCAGGCAGAAGGTTTTGAGTGAAAAGTTTGGAAAAACAACATGGCTGCTATTGTCATCCATTGTCATGTTGGTTTTTTTTTACTGTCTGGGTAAAAATTGAAATGTAATCAGTAAAATGTAACAACTAATATCATACATTCGCCATCACCTTCATCATCATCCTCCTCATTACCATCATCATCATTTTCGTCGTCGTCATTGTTGTCACTAGTATTTCACATTCGATAGTCAAAACTCTCAGTTCCCAGACTTGGAAGCTGTCCTATTTGTGTAGAATCATTGAGATATTCCATGTAATAATACCACAAATTTATACTGTATACCCTTGTGATACCACCAGCATATCCCATGTGAGAACATCAGGATATTTCTACACAATACCACTTGGATATTTTTCTATATGATACCATCAGGACTACCCCCTGTGATACCATATGCTTACTTTAGATGATCCCATCACAACAACACCATTGTAATTATTTCATGTGCATCAACACTGTTGTGGTGAGTGCAGCTAACCACTCTACACCACTGCAGCTGACAGCCCTTTACTGTTGCATGTAATACATCTGACCAGTGCATTTAACACAGCTGTGACACTGCTGTTAAACCATCATACCACTGCAGTTAATATTTCACATCATTGCAATAGCACTTTGCATCACTGCAGCTGAACCATTATACCATCATACCATTGCTGTTTACACACCACTGCAATTACCTCTTCATACCACTGCAGTGGTTAAGGCCTCATAACACTGCAGTTAACATACATACTGCTCCTACTTCTAGTGTATCAATGGTCTGGAAGATTCTGTGATTTAAAATATAGACTTAATTATTTGAAACTAAAAGCTCTTTCCCTGCGTCCCCCATCACCCCTACGGAGCTGTTTCACCCGGTGTCAAAATATAATAAACAGACATATTTATATATATATATATATATATATATATATATATATCTTTCAAACATGATGGTAAAGATACAGTTTTTGGAATAAACCAAGCTAAAGAACAAAATGTATTCCATGCAACCAATTTTCCCACCAATAGGGACCCAGCCAAATCTCTACGGTCAGCCGTTCTATCAAACTGACCACCTCAAGTGTCCGGAGAAGCTAGGCTTTCTTGATGAAAAAAGCTATAAAAACGAACTGTGTTGTGATACAAAGGGTTTTGTTCCAGGTTTAAACAGTAACAACAACAACAACGACAATACCAGCAACACCAACAACAGCAACATTGAAAGTAATGGCAATGTTGGCCATGAGCGGATCCCAGCCCCAAAAGATGTCCAGTGTTCTGTTTGCAAAAAAGGATTCTCCAATTCCTTCTTTCTGAAGATCCACGAACGTGTTCACACAGGAGAGAAGCCTTTTAGGTGTTCGAGTTGTCCGAAAGCGTTTAGCCAGCAAGTCAACCTCCGCAACCACGAACGCGTTCATTCGGGAGAGAAACCATTCAGTTGTTCAGTCTGTGGCAAAGCATTTAGCCAGAAAGGTAACCTAAAATTGCATCTAAGAACACACACTGGAGACCGGCCGTACGCCTGTGAGATTTGCGGCAAAGCGTTCTACCAGAAAGTCAACCTTGACGACCATCGTCGTATTCACACAGGAGATATGTTTTACTGCAGCTTCTGTAAAAAACCCTTCACAAATGCATTTTTCCTAAAAATTCACGAGCGTGTACATACTGGAGAGAAGCCATTTCAGTGTGCCTTTTGCCCAAAAGCATTCAGCCAGCAGATCAACCTTCGCAACCATGAGCGAACCCACACTGGGGAGAAACCCTTTGCTTGTACAACATGTGGCAAAGCCTTTAGTCAGAAAGGAAACCTAAAACTTCACCTGAGGACACATACGGGAGAGAAGCCGTTTGTATGCGATGTGTGTGGCAAAGCTTTCAGCCAAAGAGTCAACCTCATCGACCATAAGCGTATACACACAGGCGACATGTTCTACTGCCAGTACTGCAAGAAAGCTTTTTGTAATGCTTTCTTTCTTAAAATCCATGAACGTATCCACACGGGGGAGATGTACAAGTGTTCAATGTGCCCAAAGGCGTTCAGCCAACAGATAAACCTACGTAACCATGAACGTGTTCACACAGGAGAGAAACCTTTCTATTGTACAATATGTTCAAAGGTGTTCAGCCAGCAATGTAACCTGCGAACACATCTGCGAACACACACAGGTGAGAAACCATTCTCGTGCGACAGGTGTGGGAAATGTTTCTCACAGAAGGCGAACTTAAATAACCACAAGCGAACCAGAACCGGCTGTGAGCTCTTTATCAAAAATCCTTCTAATTCGTCCTCTGCTGCTGGCTCACATCAGGCGTCTGCACCTTCTTCCACCTCTGTCTCCCCTATTGTGTCCCCTTCAATGTCTCCCATGTCGTCCCCCTCGGTCACTGCTAAAATGAATTCACTGAAATCACCCGTGCCATCTTTACCATTATCATCCTCTTCGTCAGCTTTCAACAGCAGCACACATAACAAAAACCATCACCATCACCATCAGCAACAGCAGCAGCAGCAGCACTTGCCGCAAGGATCTGGCCTCGTTAAGTCCGGCTTAAAGACTGGCATGAACAGTCACAACAGTGGCGAGCACCACAGCAATGACAATCCCATAGATTACAACAGCCATCACCCGCATCACGCACACAGCAACAGCAGCACCCCAACATCCGGCATCAGCCACCCGAGCAGTAACCCTCATCAACAAAGCCATCCACAACACCATCCTTCAGAGTCTCCACACCATCAGACTGCAGCCAACTCCCTCACCAGACTACAGATTCCAAACTTAACTGCACCTTCCGCTTCCTCTCGGATAAACTCGTTCTACTTGGAGGAGATGCCACAGACCTGGGAGAACAACTACCTCTGGTCCCGCGGGTTTGCCATGCCTCACATGCTCAACCCCGGCTGGAACAATATGCCCAGTGCATTCTCTAGCAGCCTGAAGCATCACAATAGCAAACAGAACATAGGGGGAACGAATTTCCAGAGTATACATGGCCCGATGAAGCCTAGTAACGATTATATGTTGAACACGAAATAAAAATACGGGGGAGAACCAATAAATGAAGGCACGAAACGGGGCCGACAGATCCTTGGTGTTTTACAATAAACATTAATTTATTTTGAAAATTCTTCAAAACTATTTAACAACTCCCCCCCTCCCAACAGACAAAAAATTCAAAACCCCCAGATGAATATTAAACTAGAAAGGAAACAATTAGATGTAGTGACGGGAGCGGAGGGGGTTAAGGGGTCTGTTTATGGAGCCTCGTGGTCTTTGTATGAAAGATTGGTTGTACTTAATGATGTCTTCTTTCTCTTCTCACGTGGAAAACAAGACCAAACTCTCTAAAGTTGTTTGGCAATGATAAAAGAATGCCAAAAATGGAAAGGAAGAAAAAAAAAACAATGGAAAAAAAAAAGAAGCTTTGAAAAAAAGAAAAGAAAGAAAAAAAATAACTGAAGAATTGTCTGTGCAAAATCTATTGTCTTGACTTTGTGTGGCCATTGTATGTTTGTAATTTAGTTGTGTTTTCATCATTTCAACAGATCCATCAGGTAGAAAATGTTCTATTTATTGTATGAATGTTTGTATTCTGGTTTAACCCCCATCCCAACCCCCCACCCTGGCCCCTCTCCAACCCCACCCTGCGATATGAAACACACACACACACACACAGACGTATGCATGTGCAAGTGAACTTATGCAGTAACACTTACACATACGCACATTTTTATAAACCTGGCACACACATATACAAGCAAACACACACACACATACAAATCCAAGCAAATACATGCGCTCACACACACACATACATATATATATATATATATATATATATTATATATATATATATACATAAAAGCAAACACACATATATATAGATGCACACAAACACACATACAAGTATAGATGCACACATATGTGTATGTGTATCCCTCACTTAAACCCTTCAATACTTTAATTAATGTATTCTCAAGTTACCCTGGGCACTAGAAATATCATCCACATTAAAGATATTTTCTAATTAAATCTGTCTCCTTTCTGAAAACGGAATAAAGATTAGAATCCCTTTTTAAAAGAGTTCCATCATCTCTCAGTTTATTAACGACTTCCCTACTGAAAGAATGTAATTTAAAATATCTGTAAGTTACACAGCTAATTAATTTCAGAAAATACTCACATACACACGCACAAAGGGTGTCCACAAATTTACTTTACAATTTGAAAAAATTTGGCAAAAAATGAAAAATAAGGATAACTCAACAGAGTGTATTGGAAAACAAGCAAAGTTTTATTAGAAATATCAGAACACTTCCACATAGGCTCCATTGCTTGCGCATACCACACATCTAGACAATCTCTAATAGATACAATAAATTGTGGAAGTTGTAAAGATAATTTATGGACACCCTGTGTATGTATATATATATGTATATGCACACATGTATGCACGCATACATGTATATATATATGTATTTTTATAGAGGATTGATGTATAAAAATCAAAAATAAATTCACAGTAATTACAAGCTCAGTTTGTTAGAAGTCATTGAACTCCAACATAAGTATATCATTGTAGTAAACCTAAGTGGAACCAGCTTGCATGTATATTAACTAAAAAGATCTTTGTTAGTAACATATTTGATAGAAAAGTATAAATTTCAAATCTGGTTCAAACTTTAAATTATGACAATTATAACAATTCTGTAATTATACATTTAGTGATGTTTATTTTAATGAAACAGCTGTTAAGCACAAACTATGAATTTAATGTAAAATTTATTCTTTTATTATATAAAGTCCAAGAGTGGAAGTTATGGTTTTACATTTAATTCTTTAGCTGTATATGTTCCAATACTACATGGTGTGTGTATATATATAAATCATCATTGTCATTTAACATCCGCTTTCCATGCTGGTTTGGGTTGGACGGTTCAACAGGACTGGAAAGCCAGAAGGCTGTACCAGGCTCCAATCTGATCTGGTAAAGTTTCTACAGCTGGATGCTCTTTCTAACGCCAACCACTCCAAGAGTGTAGTGGGTACTTTTTACATGACACCGGCATGAGGGCCAGTCAAGTGGCACTGGCAATGACTACGGTAGAATGGTGCCTTTTATGTGCCACTGGCACAGGGGCCAGTCAGGCGGCAGTGGCATCGACCATATATTTGATGACTATTAATAGGAATTTCAGTGTGTTCATAATGTGGACCCTGTGCATTTCTTCTCCCAAAGGTTTGCATGTGATGTTACTTTTGAAGCTTTGTTATTTATTCCTCAAATCATATTTATATTCATGAAGTGCATATGTATAGGCACAAGTGTAGCTGTGTGGTAAGAAGCTTGCTTCCCAACCGCATGGTTCCAGGTTCAGTCTCACCACACAGCACCTTTGACAAATGTCTTCTGCTATAGCCTTGGGTCAACGAAAGCCTTGTGAGTGGATTTGGTAGATGGAAACTGAAAGAAGCCCATTGTATGAATGTGTGTGTCTTTATGTCTGTTTGCTCCCCCCCCACCACCACCACCATCACTGCATGATGAGTGGTGTTGGTGTGTTTCCATCCTTGTGACTTCGCATCTTGGAGAAAAAGAAACTGATAGAATAAGTACTAAGCTTTAAAATAAAAAAAGTACTGAGGTCGATTCATTCAACTAAAAATGCTATAAGGCAGTGCCCCAGCATGGCCACGGTCGAATGACTGAAATGAGTAAAAGGAGAAAGACACCATGTAGTGCTGACATACACATAACTAAAAGAAAACTAAATGCAATGCCTTAACTTTTGCTCTTGGACTTAATGTATAAAGGTTCTGCGAAGAATTCATTAACACTGGAATTCTGGTTTGTACCAATTTCATTTAAGGTTTAACATTTATTGATATACACTTTGTTAACCAGTATTTGCTGGAATAATGACTAAGGATCCAATTTGGATTTATCAATCACCTTTCATCTGATGTGTGTGTATGATCATCATCATCATTTAGCGTCCGTTTTCCATACTAGCATGGGTTGGATGGTTCAACTGGGGTCTGTGAAGCCGGAAGGCTGCATCAGGCCCAGTCTGATCTGGCAGTGTTTCTACGGCTGGATGCCCCTCCTAACACCAACCACTCCGTGAGTGTAGTGGGTGCTTTTTACGTGCCACCCGCACAGGTGCCAGACAGAGCTGGCAAACGGCCACGAATGGATGGTGCTTTTACGTGCCACTGGCACGGGGGCCAGGCGAGGCTGGCAGCGGACACGAACGGATGGTGCTTTTACATGCCACCGGCACGGAGGCCAGACGGGGCGGCGCCGGCAACGGCCACGATCGGATGGTTCGCTTAACCACCTCAAACATGCATATCAAAGCCCCTATACAGTTATTGGCTACCATATGCCATCATACAGCAGGATTACTCCTTTTATTGGATATGCATGTGGAACTCTGTTAGTGTATGTAGAGTTTATATAAAAATTTGTAAAATATGATGAAACGAACAGGCTTTAATCACTAATCACAACAATTGTTTCTGTGCATTGGTAACAGTGCTAACGAAGCCACTCACCTGATGATGTGCTGGTACACAGCTGTTGGTGGATCATATGTATTTATGTAATAGCATGATATGGAAAGCTCAGCAACAAACAGCTGTTAGCCTTGCACAGGAATAATTGTTGTGATTTGTAATTACAGCCTGTTCATTCCATCTTCTTGTTGTATGAATTCACATATATATATATATATATATATATATATATTATATATATATATATATATGTATATATATATGTATACATACATACATACATACATATAAATATATGGGTGTGTATGTGTGTAAATTTATATAGATAAGGATAAGATAAATATTTAAATACTGATCTTATCAGGTGGCCAACATGAGAATAAAAACCTTTCAAAGGTAATAATTATTTAAAATTATAATTTAGGGTATCTAAGAGATACCACCTCGCTGGAAATAGCAGTCAAAACTTGACTCTAAAACCACATTAAATGTTCATAGAGCACCAGGAGAGAAGACAAAGAGACAAAATAAACTAGCAAAAAATTACTGGATAATTCCATAATTATATATATATATATATATATATATGAATATGTATGTGTGCGTATGTAAAAATATCCTACTGTACTGCCATGTATGTATGTGTAGAGAGGCTGATACTGTACAGCTGTGTGTGCGCATGTGTAATAAGCTGAGGTCTCACAGTGTTCTCCAGCTGACCTCTTCACAATTGACCGCCAAAGCTTCCTGAAAATCAAAGTTGCGTGACCCCCCCACCAACACTACCATCTTCACACTCATACTGGGTCGTTGGATCCCTTAATGTTACTAACTTATTATTTGCATTATCATCACCACCGTAATCATTTAATCATTGTGACATTAAACGGGATAAACAATGTGACCATGTGGATTTGTCTCTGTACAAAAACAATTTCTCTATTAGTGTATTCATATAGATAGCAAATGTGTATGTGTATATGTATGTGTGTGTATATGTGTGCCTGTGTATATATTATATAGAGGGCATTACTATACATAAATGCCACACACTAGGAGGGACCCTTAAAGTCAAAACTACCAAAATAAATAAACACATAGTATCGAATGTGAGGGATATATTTTCTTTAAAATATTTTTAAAGAGAAAAATTGATGGTTTTTTTCTCTTATGAGGTTTTTCACGCTAACTACTTGATAAATTCTTATAAAGATTTTATCCTATTTTTAAATTGTGTGTATTTATATATGTAAGCGAAGGAGTGGCTGTGTGGTAAGTAGCTTGCTTACCAACCACATGGTTCTGGGTTCAATCCCACTGCGTGGCACCTTGGGCAAGTGTCTTCTATTATAGCTTCAGGTTGACTAAAGCCTTGTGAGTGGATTTGGTAGATGGAAACTCAAAGAAGCCCGTCATATATATGTGAGTGTGTTTGTGTGTCGCTTGACAACCGATGTTGGTGTGTTTACGTCCCCGTAACTTAGCGGTTCAGTAAAAGAGTCCGATAGAATAAGTACTAGGCTTAAAAAGAGTAAGTCCCAGGGTTGATTTGTTCAACTAAAAAGCGGTGCTCCAGCATGGCTGCAATCAAATGCCTGAAACAAATAAAAGAATAAAAGAAAGAATATATATATATATATAGTATGTGTATATATATATATATATATATATATATATATATATTATATATATATATATATATATACACACACACACACACACACACATATATCATGGTGAACTCTTTTGTTGTAGGGGACAGATGAGGGGTTTGCAGTTTCTTCGTTGAACCACCTGCACACATGATTTGTCCATAATGATCAAATGTTCTGTGCTGCACAAATTGACATTACCTGTACAGGTGCGTGGTGTGTCACATGTCAGGTATTTCATGGTGACCAGAGAACAATGTGAGACATGACACCCCGCCTGGCCTAGGAATTGAAACCGTTGTCTCAGAAATGTAAAAAAAGCATCTTATACATATATATATATATTTTTTCAAAATGTGACCTCGTGTGTACCGTTGGTGATTTTTTTCCCTCTGTCTTCCCTTCTCTGGATCTTTCCTTCTCCTATGTTTCCGACGAAGAGCTCCGCTCGAAACGTTAAACCCTCCTTCTTTCCTTCTTTCCCGAGCATCCAATAATATTATATTTGTTCCACATCCTCACATTGTTGTGTTTTTTTGTCCTTTCTTGTTATATATATATATATAAGGCACAGGCATGGCTATGTGGTAACTAACTTGCTTCCCATCCACATGGTTCTGGGTTCAGTTCCATTGCGTGGCACCTTGGTCAAGTGTCTTCTACTACAGCCTTTGGCTGACCAAAGCCTTGAGTTGATTTGGTAGATGGAAACTGAAAGAAACGCAGAGCATCTCAACAGAAATATGGTAACAAAAGGGTTAATAAAGCTAGAGATGGTGATTCTTTGCAGAGTTGGTGAAACATTTTTAGCGGTTATATACACACACTTATGTAAATGGCATATAACAAACACTATAGATGTATGCATATGTATGTTTGAACAAATGTGTGTAGAATGATAAATCTAATGATATACATGTAAGTATATATAGTGTGTATGTTTATTCGAAAATATATATGTACATTATACATGTGTGTGTGCATTATATATATATATATATGTATGTATGTATAAAATGTGTGTTTATTTATTCATAAGTCTAAAAGCATCATGTGTATGCATGTATATTTATACATGTGCATTAGGTTGTATACGTTTGTATAGTTTTATATATACATGTATAAAAGTAGGCCTTTGTAGATGTTTAGTCCTTCAGTTTTAGCCACCGAGGGTGTGGCCAAGCTGCAGTACTGCCTCCGTGTGTGTGTGTGTGTGTGTGTTTTCATACCCTGGTCAACTGCTGTACATTTTATTACTATTGTTGTTGTTGTTGTTGTTATAATTTATATTTGAAAACGTTTGGCCTGATTTGAGAGAAATGGTCATTCAAAGTGTCACTTGTAGCTCATGTCACCCTGTCTGGACTGCGTGCGTGCGTGCGCGCGCGCGTGTGTGTGTGTGTGTGTGTGTACATGTATGTATGTAAACTTCCTGCCGCCCAGTTATTATTCCTGGCCCAGTCCTACCCCGCCCCCCAAGTCTTTAAAATGCATATAAAAAACTGTGCTGTAGTGTTTTTGTTTGTCCATGGAAGTTTGAGAACAAAAAAAAACCAATAATAATAATGATGATAATATTGATAATAATAATAATAATAATAATAATAATAATAATAAATGTCAAGATAAATTGGAAGAAAATTTTTTTGCTTTTTTTTGTTGTTGTTCTTTCAAATATTTTTCACCGATTTAAAAAAACCCCAAAAGAATGGAAGATGTTATGATGATGTCTTGGAGATGCAAGTTCAAATTTCTTGAGAATCTTGTCACTTTAGCAGCTGGTTTTGGAGAAGATTTGTTTTCATTTTCATTTCAATTTATTTTATATTTTTGACTGAACTCAAGACTGGAAGGCAGTGAATCAGTAAAACCGGTGGAGCATCAGGTAAAACAGATTGGCAGCAGTAGGACTTTGGTAGGACTTTTTACATACGGGAGTTCGACTTTGCCTCCTGCTTGCCTTCCTTCTCTCCATTCCTCGTTTCCCTCCCTACCCCCTTTCCCTTCCTTCCTGGTTTCCCTCCCTCCTTCCTTCTCTCCTCCTTCCCTTCTTCCTTTCCCCTCTTTCTCCTTCCTTCCCTCCTCCCTCCCTTCTTCCTTTCCCCTTTCTCCTTCCTTCCTTCCCCCCTCCCTTCCTTTCCCCCCTTTCTCCTTTCTTCCCTCCCCCTCCCTACTTTCCCCCCTTCCCACCCTTCATCCCTCTTTCCCGCCTTCCTTTATGGTTGCCATTCTCCATGGTGCCATGGGTTGGACTGGATCAACAGCAACCAATGAACCACACAGCTCCACTAAGCTCCGATGTCTACTTCAACATAGTTTCTAAAGCCGGATGTCCGTTCTGATGCCAACCACCATACAGAGGGTCCTGGGTGCTTCTTATTGTGATATTTTATATGGCACTGGCATGAAGATGTAAAGACACTCATGCCAGTGCCCCGTAAATGTGCCTGTGATGGTGTCACATAAAAGCAACCATGCCTGTGCCAGTGCCACATGAAAAACACCAAGTGCACTCTGTAGAGCGGTTGGCATTAGGAAGGGCATCCAGCTGTAGGGACCACGCCAGAATTGACAATTGGAGCCTGGTGCAGCTCCTGTCAAATTGTCCAACCCATACCAGCATGGAAAACAGACATTAAATGATGATGATGATGATGATGATTAGCACAGGTGAAATCAATAAGATAAAAGAACAGTTAAATATTGGGGTCAATTTCATATTCCCTATCTTTTTTTAGTATAACCCTAACCCCCCACTCCCACCATAGAATGCCATCTCTTCATTGGCCCTGGTCACGCGATCCTATACAGCAGCACCACCACCACCATTTCATTGGCCTGTTCCCCATTTTTTTAGGAGCAGGGAGCCACAACAAGACACACACCAGGCATTCCATTCATTTCCCAGCTCAAAGGAGTGAGCCCCATTCTATGCTTGAGTCAAGGCATAGAACGCTACCCCCAATATCAGTAGCAGGGCCTGACAGCATATACTGCCCTCCCCCATCATGTTGAGTCCGTACCCCTTTGAGCCACATCAAAATTCACTCATCCATCCACAAACATTTTCCAAGCTTTCCCACCATTTATAAACTCTCTTGCCTCTTTTACTCCAACACCTCTAACCACCAAAGCTTTCCTCACTCCATCCATCCACACAAACTTGAAATAAACAAGGTAAAAATGGTTTGTCGAGAGTATTCCAGCCATGAGCATCCTGTCTAATTTAAAAGCAACCCAATTCATTTTAAAAATTAACTACAATCATTTAGTATTTTTTTTAAGCATCCTGCATTCTAAATGTGACCATCTCATCTATTTTTGCACCACTTGATAACAGGTAGACTATACCCAAAAACTAATCATTTCATGAAATGGGTTTTTTTAAAAGAAAGAATCAAGAAAGACTCCATCCCTGGCGATCCCATGTCATAAACACCTGTTGGGTATTCAACCATTCAGAAATGATAAGTCAGAGTTTCCTACACATCAGTAATCCACCTCCTTATATGGAAGATGCCAAGTGGAGTGAGGAACGAAAATGGTGACGAAACACTGCATTCCACCTTATTCCTTTATTTAAAACTACAACAATTAACACCAATCTCTCTCTCTCTCTTATTTCTTTATTGCCCACAGGGGGTTAAACATTAAGGGGACAAACAAGGATAGACAACGGGATTAAGTCGATTACATCGACCCCAGTGCGTAACTGGTACTTAAGTTATCGACCCTGAAAGGATGAAAGGCAAAGTCGACTTCAGTGGAATTTGAACTCAGAATGTAATGGCAGATTAAATACCTATTTCTTTACTACTCACAAGGGGCTAAACACAGAGAAGACAGACAAACAGATTAAGTCAATTATATCGACCCTAGTGCGTAACTGGTACTTATTTAATCGACCCCAAAAGGATGAAAGGCAAAGTTGACCTCGGCGGAATTTGAACTCAGAACGTAACGGCAGACGAAATACCGCGAAGCATTTCGCCCAGTGAGCTAATGATTCTGCTAGCTTGTTGCCTTTCTCTCTCTTTCTTATCTTACCTAAAGTTCCATTCCATGTTAAAACTAATACTCTTTATAAATATCTCAACTGACCTGTCACAGGGAAATAAAGATGTCACTTTCTCTCTTTGAACAAAAGATTTTATCCTCTGAAAACAGGACTATGGCTAACCAAAGAAAGTGTTTAAAAGGATAAACTTCTTTAGTTTGAGGCTGGTTTACATCACCACAGAAGAATGGCAAGTCATTTTATTGGTGCTTAGAATTATTGGTCTAAAATTGACAGCATCCAATAAATAACAATTACTACAAGAAGTTGACTTTCTGGACACCGATGGTTTGACCGTCTTACAATCTGCAATAACTTACAAGCAGGACTAGTTTACTGGTACTATGCATAGTACAGTATTACAAAACTTGTATCATCATCATCTTTTAGCATCAGTTTTTCCATGGATTGGACAGTCTGACAGAGGCAGCACCAGGTTCCATTGTCTGCTTTGGCATGGTTTCTACAGCTGAATGCCCCTTCCTAACGCCAGCCATTCCACAGAGTGCACTGGGTGCTTTTTATGTGACACCAGCGCCAGTGTTTGTTACATGGCGCCAATACCAGTGCTTCATATGTGGGACCAGCATTGGTGCTGTTTACAGGACAGGGTTGTCAAGTATCTTCCAAGACAAAAAAAACCCCCTCAACTGGAAGGTGGGTGTAGCTTTGTGCCAGCTGAGATATTTAATGTACAGGGGGTATCATCTTTACAGGTACCTGTATTTTATTTTAATGCTTTAACTGAATTTATATTTGTTAAATTTAGAGATGACCACCCCTGCTTTGGTAAAAATGAGTGATATGGAAACGCTTTGGAACCAGAAGTTCTAGAAAATCAATGTTGTACATATGCCGAAACAGCTTGGCACCAGTGATGTCACAACTCATTTCTAGAGCTGAGTTAGCTGGAGCAACATGAGGTGGAGTCTTGCTCAAGAACACAACATGCAGCCCAGTCTAGGAGTCAAACTCACAACCTCGCGATCATAAGCTCGATGCTCTAACCACTGAGCTATGTGTGGGCACATAAAAAGCACCATTTGAGTGTGCCCATTGCCAGTACCGCCTGACTGGCACGTAAAAGCACCCACTACACTCTTGGAGTGGTTGGCGCTAGGAAGGGCATCAAGCTGAAGAAACTCTGCCAGATCAAGATTGGAGCCTAGTGCAGCCATCTGGTTTGCCAGTCCTCAGTCAAATCGTCCAACCCATGCTAGGATGGAAAGAGGATGTTAAACAGTGATGATGTTTGGTACTCCAGCTTCAATCCACTCCAACTGACCATCATGAGATATGTCCTGAGATATTTGGACTTTTTGGGATGTCAGTGATATTGGTAATAATAATAATAATTCTTTTTATAGAAGGCACAAGGCCTGAAATTTGTTGGGGAGGGGGACTAGTCAATTACATCAACCCCAGTGTTTTACTGGTACTTAATTTATCGACCCCAAAAGTATGAAGGGCAAAGTGGACCTCAGCAGAATTTGAACTCAGATCATGCAGACGGACAAAAATAATAATGCTTTCTTTAATTGCCGCTAAGCACTCACAAAAAAGAAATATTGTGGATGGACCAGGATAATACAATGTGGAGTGACATAAAGAAGCATGTAAATAATAAAAATGATAATATAAATTCTAACAATAACTTATAAGCTCAGAAGTGGCTATGTGGTAAGGCTGTAGTAGAAGACACTTGCCCAAGGTGCCATGCAGTGGGACTGAATCCGGAACCATGTGGTTGGTAAGCAAGCTACTTACCACACAGCCAATCCTGTGCCTATATATCTTTTATCTTCTATGTTCTACTTGTTTCAGTCATTGGATGGCGACCATGCTGGAGCACTGCTTTGAAGGGATTTTAGTTGAACAGGTTGACACCAGGTTTTTTTTTTAAACCTGGTAAGTATTCTATCACTCTCTTTTGGTGGACCACTAAGGGAGGTACATATATACATATACACATATATTTATACATACATACACCCCTGACAACTGGTGTTGGTTTGTTTACATCCCTGTAACGTAATTCATCACAGATAGAATACCAGACATAAATACCAGGGTCAATTTAATTGACTAAACTCTTCATAGCAGTGCTCCAGCATGGCCACAGTCGACTAAAGACTAAAGCAAGGAATAAAAATATATAAGAACAGCATTTAAGGGCAAGGCCTCCGGTGCGGGCCCCTTGTTGAGACAATAGGTAAAGGAATTCACCCCGTGTACACAGCTGCCCTACCTACCTATTTCTTTACTACCCACAAGGGGCTAAACACAGAGAGGACAAACAAACGGATTAAGTCGATTATATCGACCCCAGTGCGTAACTGGTACTTATTTAATCGACCCCGTAAGGATGAAAGACAAAGTTGACCTCGGCGAAATTTGAACTCAGAACGTAGCGACAGACGAAATACCGCTAAGCATTTCGCCCGGCGTGCTAAGGTTTCTGCCAGCTCGCCGCCTACTACCTACCATTAACATAGGTAGCTACCCTACCTACCATTAACTAGTGAGGCTAGAGTCAAACGATCTTTTAATTAAAGTGAAAAAACTGGTCACTGATAAAAGTGGTGGTGGTCAGTGTTGGCGAGACACTGACAATAAAATAAGATGAATGTAATGTTGTGTGTGTGTCGTAAGGAAGGGAAATTTTGATGGTTCGATCAGAGCTTTCGTGACAAGCTTGAATAGGGAGAGCAGAGTTACGTCCCTTGTTCCTCGCCTGTCGTCTGCTTCTTCCAATCCAACATTTTTGGCGCCGAACAAGTAGACTTACGACCGTATATCGTTGGTCAGTCGGTCAACGACTGGACTTCGTTAACACATTGCCCAAATTATGTATCCAAAAGGAGGAAATAAGTGTATGCACGATTCAGAAGTGACTTGAACATAAATTGGCAAACTAAGGTAGGTTGAGTATCTCTAAGTCTCCCTCCTTCTTTACCCCCCCCCCCACTGCATTACCGATTCCGTTGTTTAATTGTATAGACCAATGGTTCTTAATCCCCTCCCTTTTTTTAACCTATAGGCCCCTTTTATTTCTGTTTTACTCAGGTGGACCCTCATAGCCATTTGATGTTTAAAAAACCCTGTTTAACTCTTCTACTTGTTTCAGTCATTTGACTGTGGCCATGCTGGAGCACCGCCTTTAGTCGAGCAAATCGATCCCAGGACTTATTCTTTGTAAGCCTAGTACTTATTTATTGGGTCACTTTTGCTGAACCGCTAAGTTACGAGGGCGTAAACAGACCAGCATTGGTTGTCAAGCGATGGTGGGGGGACAAACACAGACACCCAAACATATACACACACACATATATATATATATATATACACATATATACGACGGGCTTCTTTCAGTTTCCATCCACCAAATCCACTCACAAGGCTTTGGTCGGCCCGAGGCTATAGTAGAAGACACTTGCCCAAGGTGCCACGCAGTGGGACTGAATCCGGAACCATGTGGTTGGGAAGCAAGCTACTTACCACACAGCCACTCCTACGCCTATAAATTACTAGAAATCATATTTTTAAAAAATTGTTAAAATATTTTGTGTATTGTAAAAGTAAAACCGATTCATTACACATAAGTTTTAAGAACAAAATTATAAATGTCCCCCCCTCCCAAGGGCCATATGAACCCCATCTGAGGACCACTGGTGTACATAATCATCGTTGGTTTAACGTCTACATTTCCAGAGTTGTACACAAGCTTGCTGTATATGTGTGTGTGTGTATGCATTAGTATAAGTGTGTGTGTGTGTCTCTCTCTTTTGCTGAAGTTTTTAAGCAAGAAAACTAACAAATTGATGTCTTTCAAATTTTGTCCCCTGTTGAAATGTTTCTGAACTAAATGACAGAAACTCTCTTGTCACTAACACAGTCAAAAAAACAGGGAACCATGGATGGCCTAATGGCAACCTCTAACCAACAATACTATGAAACACCAATTGTGACATCTATATATATAAAACTGTAGTTGTGTGAGTGTCTGTCCCCTTCGATTTAGATTCCTAACTACTCCCACATTTTGCGGTGCAGTTTAACCAAATTCGAGTATCTTATAGTCGTGATTCATATCGAGCCCGTCTGGCTATTAGCGCGCGTCTACGGTGAGTCTACGATTTTAAAAATAATTTAACATAATTTTTTATTCCATTTTAATGCATAATTTTTCGTGTGTCAATGGCGGCGGAGTTGGCGTCCATGCTCACACCTGCACCTGTTTGCTTGTCCCCCTTCTTCCCTCCCTCGTGAAGCTGTGGGGAAGGGAGTGTAAGGAAATCAACGTCGTGAAGCGTTGTCAAGGAGACCAGCGTTCTTTTAGAACAACGACTTCATGGCTTGAAGACACCAAAACAGAAATGGGTAAGAAAGCCCAAATTGGCATCTATAAGGGAAGTAACTCTCTAAAAATGCTTATATAGTTATTTCCCTTACAAACCCGAGCAACGCCGGGCGATATTGCTAGTCTTTATATATAAAAGTAAGGTTGTGTGCTGACTGTCTCCTACGATTTAGATTCCTAACTACTTCCACATTTTGCGGTGCAGTTTAACCAAAACCGGGTATCTTATAGTCGTGATTCATATCGAGCCCTTCTGGGTATTAGCACGATTTACCATCAATTTTTCCCATTTTTAATGCATTTTTGGCATATATAAGGGAAGTAACTCTCTAAAAATTTATTAATAAATCTCAGAACGTAAAAAGCTACAGTAACACAACCCCCCCCCTTTGTGGTTAGCCATATTGAGATGGCTATTATACTTTACATCTCTAAAAATGCTTATATAGTTATCTCCCTTACAAACCCGAGCAACGCCGGGCGATACTGCTAGTAAAATAAATAAAGCTGGATGTGTTTCTGTATATTCCTGGATGGCCATCTCTGCTAATTTACATAACTCTTATCTGTTTAATCCTATAAATCTATGAGTGGAATGCTTGTGAGTCTCTACAGTGAGTCACAAGATGAAAAGAAGAATTTATAAGCCAAATACATCCAAAATGTTTTGAAACAGCCACAAAAGTTATACATTAGAGGAACGGACAAGGAGAGTTGCTTCTTTAATGAAAATTCCAGTTAAACCATACCCACATACATGCAATACACACACACGTGTGTGTGCATATCATTATCATTTTACATCCGTTTTCCTTGCTGGTATGGGTTGGACAGTTTGACAGTAGCTGGCAAACCCAGGAACTGCACCAGGTTCCAGTCTGCTTCTGGGATGCTTTCTACAGCTGAATGCCCTTCCTAACACGCCAACCACGTCACAGAGTGTACTGGGTGCTTTTTACATGGTACCATCATTGCTGTCTTTTATGTGAAATAGTGATTTGGAATCCAAGCAGGTACCTTATTAGCACTTTGATATAATCCAGATCTGGCTACCACATTGAATGATAGGGAGCATATAGAGAATTATTCTTTTTATTTATTTCAGTCATTTGATTGTGGCCATGCTGGAGCACTGCCTTTAGTTGAACAAATCGACCCCAGGACTTATTCTTAGTAAGCCTATTCTTTGTAACCCACTCAAACTTGTACAAGTCATTTTTCCCTATTTTTGAAAGAAGGTGGTTACATAATGTTCGTTTAAAGTCAGTAGAACATGAACCTATTAAATAATTAGAAATACCATCAGCTGTTACTGTACAGCAATAAACTTGGTATTTTCTGAGGGCTTGCCTGTCTAATAGACATGTTATACTAATTTGCTCCTACAGTTACAATAATGCTTATTAACAGTGACCCTATGCTTGCTATTGGCAAAAGTATAATTTTGAATATTACGTATCACTCTATGGAGATTATTGGTTTTGTTATAGATTATTAAATTAGGTGTTATTGGGGTCTTTAGTCGGTTCATATCGATAAGTGAGGTGCAATGGCAGCGGACTCGCGGTTTCGATTCCCAGACCGGGCATTGTGAGTGTTTATTGAGCGAAAATACCTAAAGCTTCACGTGGCTCCTGCAGGGGGTGGTGGTGAACCCTGCTGTACTCTTTCACAACTTTCTCTCTCTTTCTTCCTGTTTCTGTTGTACCTGTATTTCAAAGGGCCAGCCTTGTCACACTCTGTGTCACGCTGAATCTCCTCGAGAACTACGTTAAGGGTACACACGTCTGTGGAGTGCTCAGCCACTTGCACGTTAATTCAACGAGCAAGCTGTTCCGTTGATCGTATCAGCTGGGACCCTCATCGTCGTAACCCAGGGAGTGCTCCTATATCATATTGATATCAGTGTGGTTTGGGCTCAGTTACCTCCCTTACACTATCTTCTGTATACGTTCCCGCTTATTGCTGCTAGCCAAAACAGATGTTCATTATCCCAATATAATCATTTTTATTATGTCCTGCCTTATCCATAGTTATGTCTCATTACTAGTTATATTATCACTATTTGTATTGCTGCTATTATTTGTGTTTATTAGGTTCATTCAAATGAATTTTCTAATTCTGTTAAAACTGTGTGCTGCAATAATTTGGATTAGATTCTTAGTGGTCGAAAAAGCAAAATTAACTGTTGCCGATTGAAAAACTGTATTCTTCTAGATGGTGGTAAGTGCCAATCTAACACAGTGAAAAATTTTGCAGGTATATATGTGGCTATGTGGTTCCTGAAGACTGCATTAAACCATAATATATGTCTAGATCTGTGGAGACGCAATGGCCCAGTGGTTAGGGTAGCGGACTCGCGGTCGTAGGATCGCAGTTTCGATTCCCAGACCGGGTGTTGTGAGTGTTTATTGAGCGAAAACACCTAAAGCTCCACAAGGCTCCAGCAGGGGGTGGTGGCGATCCCTGCTGTACTCTTTCACCACAACTTTCTTCTATTGGCCTGCTTGCTTAGCCAGCGGGGTGGTGTCATTTGAAGGCTAAAACAATGTGAAGCGCATTGTGACCAGCGATGTGTAGCAACATCTGATAGCCTGGTCGGTCACGGTGATATGTCTAGATCTAGCTTCCCTTTTCGTTGGGTTTTACCCACCCGCATGGGTAAAACCTTGAACAAAGCTGCATAGAAACGTCTCCCTTATTGACTGCAACTAATTTCAATTTAAATTAACTAAATGCACAGCATCAAAGGATAATAGGACACTTACCCAGCAGAAACACATGGATTAGAATTTGATGAGAATAAATCTTTAGTAAATGAATTTTGAAAATGTATAATTCTCCATTCTTCTTTACAATGTATATCATTATATAAAACAGTTGGATTCAGTCCCATGTAAAAGCGATTTTATTGTAACTAAACATAAAAACAAATATGTTCTGAATTCAAATTCCGCCGAGGTCAACTTTGTCTTTCCTCCTTTCAGGGTCAATAAAAAAAAAAGTACCAGTTGAATACTGGGGTTGATGTAATTGACTCATCCCCACCTCCCCCAAGCTGCCCTCGGGACAAAAATTTGAAATTATTATTATTATTAAGGCAGTGAGCTGGCAGAACTGTTAGCATGCCAGGCGAAATGCTTAGTGGTGTTTTGTCTGTTTTCACATTCTGAGTTCAAATTCCACCAGGGTTGACTTTACCTTTCATCCTTTCAGGGTCAATGAATTGAGTACCAGTTGTGTACTGGGGTCAATCCAATCGACTAGCCCCTTCTCCCCAAAATTACTGCCCTTATGGCAAAATTTGAAACCATTATTATTATTAAACCAGTATTACAAATTATGAACCTGTCATGTCCAGAATGCTCCCAATCCAATAAAACAAAATATTCATTAGACACAGCTGGAAGTGTGTAGCCCAAGTTCTAAAGAAATAAAGAAGCCAACATCTGTCCCAGGGAGCAGGAAAAAAAAAAAGAAAAACATTGACACATTGTCTTCTTGAGTAAAACACTTCATTTCATGCTGCTCCAGTCCACTCAGCTGTAAATGTGTACCAGTGACATAGGTGAAGCCTAACACATACACATACACATATATATGAGAGAGAGAGAAAGCGAGATTATGAATGCTTCCAGAATTATAGCACTTGATTGGTATTGAAAAGCCAAGAGACAAAGAGCAGGCTTATGTAGATTAATAACACAGAATATAGAATGTAAGCGAGAGAAAGGAGGTTCAGTTAGGTTGTTAAGAACTGAGTGTACAGATATGTATATGAGTGGGATCATGGGAAAGCGAGACAGGGAGCTAGTGTAGAGGTGAAAGGGTACAAGGTGATTTGAATGGAGAAAGAATCTGGAAATTAAGATGAGAACAAAAGGTCAAAAGACACAGAAGTTGGTGTTTAATCCAAGGTAGGACTCGACCAATTCATCAAAATGTATTTGTACTCATGAGTGCAAGGAGAGAAAAGTTTTTAATGTGGAGATGAGGAAAAGCCCTAACTGAAGGTAGTTCTTCAGGATAATAATCTTCCTTGCCAAACATGTCTGCATTCTCTTGCTGTTAAAGTAATGGTGGCCTGAACCCCTTTCAAATGATCTCCAGCTGATTTTATATGTTACAGCTTTTTCCTTCAATAACCACATATTCCAAGCTAACATTGTGGCCACTATGCCTATCCTCCATTTTAAATCTAGTTTGTTGTTGTCTGGATATGAAGGGGTCTTCTATTGTCAAGACATATCAGTCATTGTGACATTCTGTTGGTGTCCTTAAGCACTATTATTGCTTCATACAATGGCCTCTGCATTAACCATTCTTTAGGCCTGCCCTATTAACTCGGCATAAACAGCTTGTCCCTTTGTCTGGACTATTAACTTATATTGGTTCATCTCCAGCCAAATAAGACCTTTAGACTATGTCGATTGAAAATCTCTCTATACTTGTATTGCATTGTCAAAAGCTTGTCTATTAAACTGAGGAAGGTCCTATCTTCACGTTAAGGAGTGCAAACCAGATGGCCTTACAGTGGCACTTTCTTCCAGGGAAGGCATGGTTGCATATATGATATGATCCTTAAACCTGCTGATAGTCAAGGCACCACTGCATAGATGATCCCCTCACAAGAGGATAAGCTGGAGATCCTGTCACTGAAGCCCTTCGTGAGGTTTTTGAACAATATGGTACAAAGCTGTGTTAATGTGTCAGCTTTTCATTTGGTCTGTAAAATTTGTGTACAAATCTAGTGTTGCATCAAAAGAATTAACCACTGTCAGGTTAATCTCTTACATAACCCTGACTCCTAGGGAATTAAGTGTTTGGAAATGCCCAAGGCATCATTCCTATAGAAGTTAGAGGAAGTCTAGAATTAAAAGGCTTATGAGATCAACGATGTCTATGCCATCATCACCACATTGAACAGTCCATTCATTTGACTCAAACTAATCCCTTGTTGAGGCAGGGTTCCCCTGGTGTGAAGTTATCCCTGTATCCTTATCATTGTCAGTCAATAGAGAGTTAAGTAAATTTAAGTCCCTTTGAAATAGCTGGATAAAAATCCACAATATCAAATCGGGTAAACCTTACCGTCTCTAACACAATTGGCAACACAGCTGTTGTGCCATAGGAGAGATTCTCCTCATGTCATTATTGATCTCCTGAGCAGATGTTTACACACTAAAATCGATCTCTAATCAACAAACACTTGGAGTTGAAAGCAAACTTCGATTTATGATCTTTAACCCCTTAGCTTTCACATTCTTTCAAATTAATCATGGATTATCTTGTAGCTTCAAGATTTTGACAACAGATTGTTTATATTTAAAATGACATTGTAGGGTAGGTGTGAGAGGCCAGATCCAGCTGGTTTAAACATAAGACACATAAAATATTTCGGTCTGGTGGCACATAAAAAGCACCATCCGAACGTGGCCGTTGCCAGCGCCGCCTCGACTGGCTTCTGTGCCGGTGGCACATAAAAAGCACCATCCGAATGTGGCCGATGCCAGCGCCGCCTCGACTGGCTTCTGTGCCGGTGGCACATAAAAAGCACCATCCGACCGTGTCCGATGCCAGCGCTGCCTTGGCTGGCTTCCGTTCCGGTGGCACGTTAAAAGCACCAACCGATCGTGGCCGATGCCAGACCCTCCTAGCACCTGTGCAGGTGGAACGTAAAAAGCACCCACTACACTCGTGGAGTGGTTGGCGTTAGGAAGGGCATCCAGCTGTAGAAACACTGTCAGATCAGACTGGAGCCTGGTGCAGCCCCTGGCTTCCCAGACCCCGGTCATACCGTCCAACCCGTGCTAGCGCGGAAAACGGACGTTAAACGATGATGATGATGATGATAACTGTTTTAAATGCTAAAAGATTGTTACAAAATTCTTTACCCCCATCATCCTTATCTAAATTAACAGCTGCTCTGTTAGGTTTCCCTACTGATGCTGATGTAAACCCGATCGAATATCCCCTTAGTAGTGTATCCCAGTTCTCATTTCCTACCCTGTATAAGCCTTCAGTCTCATCGGATTAGAACAAAGACTTCTCTGAATTTTGTCATCTGCTTGTGTCAGAGCTAAACTTATGTTAGAAGGAGACGGAGAACTTACAGACTTTCAGTCTGGATATGAGAACCAAGCAGTCAGTTTGAAAGGTTTCCAATTTTCCTTGGTCCTGAGTGAGACTCTTCAAGACTTAATCCCAAAATACTCAGAATCTGTGAGTGGTTGTGTGCAGTCATAATAGAAGGCAGCTTTCCATCTCTTGTCCCTGATGAGGTCATTCATCTTCTCTAGCAGCTTCCTTTGTATAAAGTTCGTTTGAAGGAGTTGGTATATTTTTGGTGGAAAAATACCAAGATTATACAAATCCGTACATCATCATCATCATTTAGCGTCCGCTTTCCATGCTAGCATGGGTTGGACGGTTCAACTGGGGTCTGTGAAGCCAGAAGGCTGCATCAGGCCCAGTCTGATCTGGCAGTGTTTCTAAGGGCTGGATGCCCTTCCTAACGCCAATCACTCCGTGAGTGTAGTGGGTGCTCTTTACGTGCCACCTGCACAGGTGCCAGACGAAGCTGGCAAACGGCCACGGACGGATGGTGCTTTTTACGTGCCACCGGCACGGGGGCCAGGCGAGGCTGGCAACGGCCACGAACGGATGGTGCTTTTAATTTTCAGTGACAGTGTGTAGAACACTGCCAACAGTAAATATATAAAACACAAGTCACATGACAGACCATCACAAAATACTGTGTGTTGAACAGAAGAATACAAGATGTCTAGGGAAGGGGTCATGAGCCAGGAAAAAAAGGAGCAGACAGCTGGAAGCACTCGTATTGTTTTATTATGATTATTATTATATGTAATTATATTTTGCATCATAATGTTCTCAGCATTTAGTTCAGGTTTTTATTACTGCTACCAAAAAGCTTTTCGTTTCTTTTTTGACCGGATGTTGTCTTTTGTACCTTCAGTGCAAAGGACCCCTGTAACCCCCTCTATGGGGAGCATTAGGGATTGTTCCTTTACACTTGGAACAGACAACGGAATACAAAATATTCCAATGATATTTTGACTGTAATTGGTTCATAATTCATAACGCTGAGTTAATAATATATATCTATACATATGTGTGTGTACGTATCTTTATGTATCTATATGTATGTATGTGTGTGTATGTATATATATGTATATATATATATATATATATATATATATATATATATATATATATATATATATATGTATATATATATATACACACACAGCTTGTAGTTATTTCTGTACACTGTTCATGTTAATATCCAGGATTTGAACACAGTGATCATTGGTGGATTATCATCATAGTTATTGAAACACACATACACATATGTATACACACATATGTTTTTATACACACACACACACACACACACACAAATATATATTTACAGAGAATATGTACCTGGTTAAAATGAAACAACTATGAAAATGAAATGAGAGTCAGAAATGGGTGGACTATTAAGTAGAATGCGTTTGTTTGTGCAGCATGAGTTTGTCTCGTTGGGAGAATTGTTTCCCGCAGAATTCACAGCGATGGGGCTTCTCTCCAGTATGGGTGCGCAGATGCACATTTAGCGCATCTTTCCGTGCAAACAGTTTTTCACAAATAGAACAATGATATGGTTTGACACCGGAATGAGTTCGTTCATGTATCTGTAGTTTGTCTTTCTGAGAGAAACCCTTTGAGCAGTAGCTGCACACATAGGGCCTCTCCCCCGTGTGGATTCTGATATGGATATTTAGGGTGTCCCGACGAGCGAAGCGCTTCGAGCAGAACACGCAGCCAAAGGGCCTCTCCCCTGTATGAGTCCTTTCATGAATGATTAACTTGTCTTTTTGGAAGAAACGGCGCGAACACATGCTGCAACCGAAGGGCCGGATGCCGCTATGGGTCCTCTCATGGACTTCCATAGTTCGACGACGTAAGAACGGATTGCCGCAGATGTTACAATGAAATGGTTTGTTGAGAGAGTATTTGGTGTAGGAGTGCGGCTGGTGTCGCTGTGGCGGCTGATGTTGCTGTTGAGTCTGTTGTTGTTGCTGCGGCTGTTGTTGTTGTTGCTGAGTTTGTTGTTGAGTTTGTTGTTGTTGCTGTTGCTGCTGTTGTTGTTGTTGATGTTGCTGAGACTTCTGCACTGCAAACAATGGCTTTGAGTTAAAGACACTGGCATTGAGAACACTGTTGCTGAGAGTGCTGCTGTTGAGGCTGTAGTGACCACCAGAACTCAAGTTCAGTTTCAGGCCGGAATTGCCTTTACCTCCCCCGCCAGAGCCACTGCTGCTGTTGTTGTTAGTGTTGCTGCTGCTGCTGCTGCTGCCGCTGGGGCTACATATAGAGTTTTTCTTGACAGCTGAGTGTGATTGCAGGAAAAGGTTTTGTGAATGAGATGTCACTGATGATGAAGAAGTCGTATCCTTGCCGGCAGCATCAGCCATGCCGGAATGTGCAGGTCTTTTATTTCTTTTGTCACTGGAATCTTTCACCGAAGTGCCATTGTAGTTAATCTTTGGATTGTTGTACTGAGTCGGCTGGTTGCTGGAGTAGTGACTATGGGATTGATGTTGTTGGTGTTGCTGATGGTGGTGTTGGTGGTGATGGTGTGCTGGATGGCGCTGTTCTTGACCGATAGTCTCAGGAAATACCTGCTCCCCCACCTGCAGATGCAAATTTCGAGCTTCCCGTTGAGGAAACTGCATTTTTGAGCAGTGCTTCTCCTACCAGACACAGCACACCCGCTTCTCTCCAATGCACTACACACCTCTAGTAAACACCACAAACTCCTAATATGTACAACACACTGCTACTATAAACCTCTATCATACACACACATATACACTGCAGAGGTAACCTTGGGTTTTCAGTTTAAAATTTGAAAGAAAAACAGAAATACAAATAAAAAATTCCTCTTGTGGGCTAATATAGCATGATACCCTCTTGTGGGCTAATATAGCATGATATCCTCTTGTGGGTTGATTATATAATACAGTGTTATATTGTAGGTTGATGGTATAGTATTATGTTGTAATATAGTATAGTATCCTCTTGTGCGCTGATATACCTTGCAGATTGCTATGACAGAATACCTTGCTGTGTTATTGTCAGGTTAATAAAGAATAGATTTCAACAATATTCTCCTGTGAGCTCTTTCTCTAATTGCCAATCTCCATTTTATATCCATGATATCACATGAGAAAAGAGTTTGAGAAGATCCAGCAGTGGAACAAACATACAACACACAGCTACTTTGCTATGAGATCTTAGTTTCCAGTAGACTAGACTCCACCGAGTGAGGTTGTCTTTCTACTCCAAGATGTCATCACTCAAGTGTGAACAGCAGTTCTGTATGTGAAGAGGAGAGAGGATGATGTTTCGTTAAACTTTCTCTTCTGATGTTCACAGGACCCCTGAACAAGGTGACTATTTCTCATACCTCCAACAAATTCCTACAAACAAACAGAAAAACAAATAAATAATAGCCAGGTAAATATTGGTAAGGAGTTTCATACAAAGTTGGGGGAACAACAGACAACTCATTACATTTCTATTAAAAAAACTTCTGGGTTTCCCCTATTTTACCTCACTATATCCATAATGTATACTGGAAGGCACATGTCCTAGTGGTAAGAGTAGCATACTCACAATCACTAGATCAAGAGTTCAATTCCTGGATCAGGTGGTGCATTGTGTTTTTGAGCAAAACACTTCATTTCCCGTCGATCCAGTCCATTCTGCTGTCAATGGGTAACCCTGCAATCAGTGAGAATGTTGGCATGCTTGCCTGACCAGCAGGGTGTCATCATTCAAAAGCTAAAAACAATGTGATGGACCAGCAATGTATAACATGCATTGGACTGGTCAACACTGTGATATCCATAATGTCTCACTAAAGCATCAACACATTTTTAAGGCCCAGGGTCAGTATTTAATTCAGATTTAAAGGGGTGAAATGGATATAAGATATATTTTGTCTTTCTTCCCTACAGACTATATGAGATTATTTTATTATCTTCCACATACCTAACACTTTTACAAAAGAAGGCCCTAAGTGCCAGGTAACATTCTAACAGTCTATCATAGGTAACACCCCCCCACATATTTTGGTACATATTTCTGACAAACAGGTGAACTGTGGTCATGCAGAATATAGTGTTCTGTCCAAAAACAAAATGGATAAGAGATGTCTCAAGATAATGTTTAGATCGTATAAGCTTCAATGATCACAATGAACTAAAAACCCACATCACATTCCCATACATATGAAGAACATACAACTTGAACTACAGAAATAGCAGCCAAATCACACTCTGAAGAATATAAATTATAACATACTGTAGTCCTAGATATATTCATCATCATCGTTTAACATCCGCTTTCCATGCTGGCATGGGTTGGACGATTTGACTGAGGTCTGGTGAACCAGATGGCTGCACCAGGCTCCAATCTTGATCTGGCAGAGTTTCTACAGCTGGATGCCCTTCCTAACGCCAACCACTCCGAGAGTGTAGTGGGTGCTTTTTACGTGCCACTGGCACAAGGGCTAGTCAGGTAGTACTGGCAACAGCCACGCTCAAATGGTGCTTTTTATGTGCCACCTGCACTGACAACAACCTCGCTTGAATGTTTTTTTTCATGTGCCACCAGCACAAGTGCCAGTAAGGCGACACAGGTAACGATCATGCTCGAATGATGCTTTTTACATGCCACCAGCACAAAAGCCAGTTTGTTGCTCTGGCAACAATCACACTCGGATGGTGCTCTTAGCGCTCCATCAGCATGGATGCCAGTCATCGAATTGGATTTTGATATCGATTTCACTTGCTTCAACAGGTCTTCACAAGCAGAGTTTAGTGTCCAATGAAAGAAAGGAAAGGAAGTGTCTAGAAAAGGACATGGATGGATGGGAGCACAACTGAAGAAAAAAAAAATCTTTCATCATAGATTTGCTCAATCATGATCGATGTAGGACTAAAACCAACACCAAACTCACTTGTGGCACCTTCCTCTCACCACCATAACGCACAATCCTTCTTCCCCATTTCTTCCATGTCACTAATTCTCACCAACCAAACAAAACTGAGCATCAAGTTATATCACCACCACCACTCCACAGACTACTTACTGGGGTGGGGATACTAATAAGGCTGTTACCCCATGCCTTGTGAGTCAAAAGGCAACCAACCACCATGCCAGTACCTACACAGCTTCTTCTGCCCTTAACAATAACTCTCTAAAGAGCTCAGCTGAGGGCCACAACAGAAGTGCTCCCTGCCACAAATGTGGTGTGACAGTGCCACTGCAGCTGCTGCTACACAAAGACCTTCTAGATTACACCCAGAGAAAGTCTACTGAAATAACTGACATGAAGTCACATTCACACACACACAGAGCTTTTGTTTCACAGATAGATGGTCTCCTCTCAGTCCTTTCTACCATTACTGCAATGGCCTCTGCTCCTCATAGATATCTCATCTCATTCCACCTTCCAATCAAACTCTCTCGAGCAACTTGTTTCTCTTTTCCTTTCATCTCCCATGTTGCATCCACTCCCAGGCCCAAACAGTCCTGCCTTCTTTCCCTGAATGTCAGCTCTGCGTTTAACCCCTTCCCTCTAAGTATTCCCTGCAACCACCAACTGGCAACAGAACCAATTGCCCTGGTCTCACACACCCTGCAAAGACCACCAGGGATCACCATCTCATCTCAGTTTCAAACCTGACGAACGGCTCTGCTTGTTTAGCCCCAAGTTAGGCATGACTGAGTAAGATTTATAACACCAACCGTGACCATTACGTCCTTTTTTAAAGTCAATATACCCCCCACCACCACCGACTATGTTATCCGCTAATGTCTTTTTTTTTGTTTTTTGTTTTAAGACTTGATGGACATTTGGCTACTATTTCTAGCAGATGAAAAGGTCAAGCGAGCGATCTTCTCTTATTGGTTGGATCTCGTTGTAAAGTAAAAAACAGAATCAATGACTGTGAAAGGTAAACCCTGTGAAAAGTAAATTGACCGCAGAGAAGAAAGAATTTATCTGCCCAGGCGTGACTGAACTCAAAACATTGGAGAAACGAAAGTACATAAAGAGCGTTTGTCTGCCGTTTGTACTGTTAAATGTTGGGCTGGGAAAATAACAAATAAGGATTGTTTTGCTGTTTAAGACCAAATGTTAATGTCTGTTGATGAGGGATTGAATGGAAATGGCGGGCGAGGGTGAAAAGAGAGAGAAAGGGGGGAAAAGGGGAGAGAGAGAAGGGAGAGGAAAAAGGACAATACTGAATTGTGGATGTTGAGAAGGGAGAGGGACAACAGTGGATGGAAATAGACATTTTAGGGGTCAAGTTTCGTGACAAAAATTTTAGTGATCGAGAGTCAATAAGAATTGGAGTCGACGAGGAGGGAAAAAAGACGATATTTGAATTAAAGATCATTGCAGAGCTAATGTCAACAGATGCACTGAGAGGCCATCTTAGTGGAGTCAGGGGCTGCTGGACAGACATTTCGGATGAAGAGGCCTTCAGGGCTCTCTCCCTCTATCTCTCTCTCTCTCTCTCTCTCTATATATATATATATATATATATAATATATATATATATATATATATATAATGAGCAAATGTATTAATGATGATAACAGTAACAGCAAGAAAGATGTAAACAGTTCTGTGTATGTGTGTGTTTGTTTGTATAGATAAATAAATTTAAAATTTTAAAACTGGATATTTAAAATTAATCACTAGAAAAAAAGTGAACACGAAAAAGCGACCGAGTTGATCACCAGCTTCGAACATACAAATTTATTCTACAATATAAATTAAGTAGAGCATATTGCTCTGTGTGTGTGCAACATCAAAAAATAGTTTTGAATAAAACAGCAATCTCTGTTCTATCCCAAATGCATATATATATGTAAACAACCCTGCACAGTACTCGGAATCGACATTATATCTGACCTTTTACAGCGGTTCTCATCTAATATTCACTAAAAGTACGCTGTTTTTTATATAAACAATGGGGAATAAACTGAAGTTATTTATTTATTGAACCTGTTTACGACATTGAGCTATGAAACAAAAACTGTATATATATGAACTTACCGACAACGGATATACATAGTAGTGTATATAAGGCGATATAGTATTATATACTAAACACATGTAGATTAGATATATATAGGGAGAGAGAGGCTGAAGATGAGGAGGGAAGGATTTTTGAAAGAAACAGATTCACAATGAATGATGGAGAGTCACTAAGAGAGATAACTTAGCAACCGGTGTTGGCCGAATATAATGTCACTGATGAAAATAGCTTTTTGATAGAGATTGTATTGTGTGGATTTATTCATTTTAGGAGGCTATATAGAAGAAAGGGGGCAGTAAGAGCTTTTTCGGTAAAACTAAATATTTAGGGATTTATATTAATGTAACGATCGTGGCCGTGCCAGCCTCGCCTGGCCTCCGTGCCGGTGGCACATAAAAAAAGCACCATCCGAGCGTGGCCGTTCGCCAGCCTCGTCTGGCACCCGTGTCCGTGGCACATAAAAAAGCACCATTCGAGCGAGGCCGTTCGCCAGCCTCGTCTGGCACCTGTGTCGGTGGCACATAAAAAACACCCACTACACTCACGGAGTGGTTGGCGTTAGGAAGGGCATCCAGCTGTAGAAACACTGCCAGATCTGACTGGCCTGGTGCAGCCTTCGGGCTTCCCAGACCCCAGTTGAACCGTCCAACCCATCCTAGCATGGAAAACGGACGCTAAACGATGATGATGATGATGATGTAACTAATATTCGAAATTAGTGTTATTGGTAAAGGAAAATGTCAATACACTGTTCGCTTTCCAGACATTTGTACATTACTGCAGATGCTTTATCTGCACTTTTGACAAGTTGTGGTGCACCTGAACACTGTATGCAATAATTTCATTATTATTATAAGTAGTGAGAAACTGGAGGGAGATTTGAAGAGCAGGTCCTTCGAGAAGCAACCCCACGGCCATCCTCCCAAGTGTTTCAATCCATAACTTTTTACACTCTAAGGGGGACAAGACATATCCAAGTCATGATTCCTGGATATCCCTCTGTTTCCACATTCTGTGTTTCTATCTGTATTGCAATCCTCCTGGGTGGTTAAAGTGTCCCAGAGCCAAGATGTCTTAGAT
This sequence comes from Octopus sinensis, assembly GCF_006345805.1. Classification (NCBI taxonomy): domain Eukaryota; kingdom Metazoa; phylum Mollusca; class Cephalopoda; order Octopoda; family Octopodidae; genus Octopus; species Octopus sinensis. The sequence goes on from NC_043010.1 coordinate 61,611,287, forward strand.
GCTACAGCCATTTCAGTCTGAGACGCCAGTTGATTGTTTGGTAAATGATGTCTTCAGAAATTCACTTCCATTCCCCTTTGACCAAATTCAGTGGGAACTCTTCTCAGCGTTTTTGGCCCTTGTCTTAAGAGCCCTGGTTCTTTTTCTTTCGGGATTTGAGAGCCATTTCATGAAATCGTAGACCCCCCACCACCAATCCTTTCACTTCCCATCTCTATGACAAGAATTTTGGCCTGGAAGCCAGATTCTCTCAGCCTCATGGCTGAACTGTCACGCTTTCCAATCTCGTAGCTATGGCTTTCTTCTTCTTCTTCACAGACACTCTTGTGTTCTCCTCTCTCTCTCTCTCTTGTCTGTTTAAAGCCATGTTTCTCATCATATACTTTCCTCCTCTCCATCACAATATTATTTTCTCTCCACAAACTGCTGTTTCTTCTCACTTCTTTATTTCTCCTTACATCTTCCTCATTTTCCTCTCATCCTTTCTTTTCTTTTTCCTTAGTTTTCCATTCCTGGCTTTTCCCTTTCCTTCTCTTATATACTTCTTATTATTATTATTACGTCCTCTGCCATTTCTACTCAAGCATCCCATTTCAGTTTGTCTTCTCTCTGCTGGTGAAGGACATGTGTTAATTGAATTAACCATTATCAGCTTTTAATTGTTTCAGCCATTGGACAATGGACATGCTGGAGCATCACCCTGAGAGCTTAGTTGAACAAGTCAATGCCAGTACTTATTCTGTTATTAGCTTGTGCTGAACAGCTAAGTTATGGGGATGTAAACAAACCAACACTAGTTATCAAGTAGTGGTGGGGGGGGTCAAGATAAAAACAAAGACATACACACAAACAATTATATATATGTGTATGTGTGTGTATATATATTGTTGTTGTGGCCGATAACAGTACCACCTGATTCGCTCCCGTGCCAGTGGCACATAAAAAGTACCATTCGAGCATGGTCGTTGCCAGTACCACGTGACTGACTCCTGTGCGGGTAGCACGTAAAAGCACCCACTACACTCTCGGAGTGGTTGGCGTTAGGAAGGGCATCCAGCTGTAGAAGCTTTGCCAGATCAGATTAGAGCCTGGTACGACCTTCTGGCTTGCCAGTCCTCAGTCAAACCGTCCGACCCATGGTAGCATGGAAAGCGGACGTTAAACGATGATGATGATGATGATGATATATATATATATATATATATATATATGATCAGACTTCATACTGTGTCTGTCCATCCAATTCCACTCAAATAGCATTGGTCAACCTAATACTATGAGAGAAGAAACTTGTCCAAGGTAGAGACACCTGCCTATGGTGCCATGCAATGGAATTGAACCCAGGACTACATGGTTGTGAAATAAAGTTCTAAACCAAATAAGTCTTTGTTCCTTTTAATGATTTGGTCTAGGACTGTGTAAAGGGCCTTTACAGACTTTCCCAGACCTGTGGGAGTGACATGGCTAATGTTTTTGTTGAATTACTGATAATTGACAATAGAGAAAATTTGAGGAGGTGGGGAGGGATTCAAAATGTGGATGATTAGAGTGGTGGGGGGAAACAGTGCATGTGTGTGTGTGTGTTGCAAAGAATGTGTGTCTGAAAGCAGAGTGAAACTTCAAATGCAAGTTTACTAAAACAATATTGTAACACCCGCTGCATCATCGATCACATCTGTCTAAAAGACTGGGAGTCCACAACAAGATCAGAAAGCCACATTTGTGCTGCTTATATTCAAGATAACAATCAAGTGCCGGTATTACTGAAAACCAAATTGTTGCCATCACATATGTGTATCATAAAGTGGAACACTGGTGGGACAAAAACTGATAAATTACTTTCTAAAGGATGTTCTTTGGGATATTTATTCTGCACTGAGTTACAAAGACTCCCTCGTGTCTCTTGCCATCACAAATGTAGTGAAGCAATGAGTTGTATTTCTGACAGGTCAATCGATAATGATCATCAATTGTTCATAAATTGTTATATAAAACATGTCCTAGGGGCCTAACATATCCGACTGCTCCCAAATTCTTTTCTTTTCTTTTCTTTTACTTGTTTCAGTTATTCAACTGCGGTCATGCTGGAGCACTACCTTTAGTCGAATCAAATCAACCCCAGGACTTATTCTTTATAAGCCTAATACTTATTCTATCGGTCACTTTTGCTGAACTGATAAGTTATGGGGACCTAAACACACTAGCATCGGTTGTCAAGCGATGTAGGGGGGACAAACACAGACACACAACATACACACACATATATATATATATATACATACATATATACGATGGGCTTCTTTCAGTTTCTGTCTACCAAATCCACTCACATGGCTTTGGTCAGCCCGACGCTATAGTAGAAGACACTTGCCCAAGGTGCCACACAGTGCGACTGAACTTGGAACCATGTGATTGGTAAGCAAGCTACTTACCACAAAACCTCCTTTTGCCTAGGTTTGAAATCAATATAATATTATGTTTTGTTGTTGTCATGAAATCATGATGACTTTTGGCCAAAAACTGATGAAGGATGAGCATGCCCACACCTTGTGTGTTTTTCCCACCTGTCCCTTTGTCATCCTATACTCTTTTACTCTTTTAGTTGTTTCAGTCATTTGACTGCGGCCATGCTGGAGCACCACTTTTAGTCGAGCAAATCGACCCCGGGACTTATTCTTTGTAAGCCCAGTACTTATTCTATCGGTCTCTTTTGCCGACCCGCTAAGTGACGGGGATGTAAACACACCAGCATCAGTTGTCAAGCAATGCTAGGGGGACAAACACAGACACACAAACACACACACATATATATACATACATACGACAGGCTTCTTTCAGTTTCCATCTACCAAATCCACTCACAAGGCATTGGTCGCCCAGGGCTATAGCAGAAGACACACATATATATATAAAGAGAGAGCGAGAGAGAGAGAGAGCTATTACTGAGGGATTATCAATCTGGACAAAATACTTCATAAGCTCTCTGTTGGCTCACCATGCTAAGAATATTGTTTACATCAATGAAGAACTGCAGGTATTCTTACGGCAGGGTTCAAGGTTTTGCTTCATCACAATTCTAAATATTGTAAATCCATGGTTGGGCTCCAGTCAAACTGATTTTTTACACAGAGTGATATACAAGACAAGCTATAAATAATGGTCATTATGTATTTCTCCTTTATTAGAGTAAATTTGGCTTACACCTGTTTCCAGTAGCCATTATAGGTACATTGCTGATAGGTTTATTCAATTGGTCTATTAATCAGTTGAGAATAATTGAACTGCCTAAAAAAATAAATGCTATTTTTGTCAGAGCCATTTCTGGTTATAACGAAGTAAAGCACTGCATTCTGTTACATTATAGCCAGAAATGGCTCTGACTAAAGTAGCATTTGTTTTGGGGGATTGTCCAGTTTTTCTCAGCTTATCAATAGACCATTTGAGTAAACCTGTAAGTAACATATCTATAATGACTACTGGAAACAGCGTGGAGGCACAATGGCCCAGTGGTTCGGGCAGCGGACTCACAGTCGTAGGATTGCAGTTTCGATTCCCAGACCGGCTGTTGTGAGTGTTTATTGAGCAAAAACACCTAAAGCTCCACAAGTCTCCAGCAGGGGGGGGGGGGGGCGAACCCTGCTGTACTCTTTCACCACAACTTTCTCTTTCTCTTTCTTCCTCTTTCTGTTGTACCTGTATTTCAATGGGCCAGCCTTGTCACACTCTGTGTCATGCTGAATCTCCCCAAGAACTACGTTAAGAGTACACATGTCTGTGGAGTGCTCAGCCACTTGCACATTAATTTCATGAGTAGGCTGTTCCATTAATTGGATCAACTGGAACCCTCGTTGTCGTAACCAAGAGTGCTGTAGTAACTGGAAACAGCTGTTAGTCAAATATACTCTAAAAAAAATATAAAAATATGTAATAACTATTATTTGTACCTTATCTTATATATATATATACCCTGTAACGTGTGTATATTATGTTGCTCTTCTCCCCTACACACATCACCCAGCATTTATAGTTACTACTCTGAAATATGCTTATATTCCTCTCTCTCCCCATTGTTCTGGTAGGCAGCTAATTAAATGGCCATACTTTACTGAAGTGATATATATGTGTGTGTTTAAACTAAAGTATGTTTAAATCTTTTGATGCCACTTGTTCCATGGTATAAGCTTCTGGTTTTAAAGTGTTCTAAATTAAAAACTGCCTTCAAAATTTCATGGTAATTTATTTACCAAGGACTAACTTAATAACAACAACAAAATTATTTCACCAAATTCTTCAATATTTTCAAAATTAACACTGTGTATTTCCATAGGAATATGGTAACAAAAGGGTTGACATTAGTCCATAATGTGGATTCTCAGCAGGATCATGACAAATAGTAGTAAATCCAAGGGAATGTCCACGACCATTTGTGGACACAGTGTAAAGGTAGAACTATAGGATCACCTTGGTGTCATGTGATGTATGATGTCAGCAGGGGGGAGGAATTTATGGCTGGGTCAATATGTCAAGGTCAACTCTGTATTATATGGTTCAGTGGTATTCTTTAAGATAGTCCCTGATCATGCGGTCTTGATGTGCTCTTCTTTGCTTATTTCACATATCATCCTCATCATTACCATTTAACATTCATTTTCCATGCTGGCATGGGTTGGACAATTTGACAGGATCCAGTGTGATAGAGAACTGTACCAAGCTCTATTGTTTGTTTTTATAAGGTTTCTCTACAACACGATGCCCTTCCTAATGCTAACCACTTTGCAGAGTCTACTGGGTGATTTTTGTATGGTTGGGATATTATGAATGTTGAAGCTCATGTCAAATGCAGAATGGATGAAATCTGTTTCGTGAATCCAACTGAACATCACATCAAGTAGCATTGGTCATGGTACCATGCCATCGTGCTACCGATAAAACAATGGGTAAGTGAAACATGGAACAACACTACAGCAATCACCAAAATGTTGGATGTCTTTCACTAAAGGTGCTGGAGAAAAATCCTTGGAATTTCACGTGAGCATCATATCAGAAGGGAAGGAGTCTTGAAGAAGAGCTTCATCTCAAAGACTCCAAAATACACACAGACACACATGTGCCAGTGGCACGTGAGAAACAACATTCAAGCATGGTTGTTGCCAGTGCCGCCGGACTGGCTCCCGTGCAGTTAGCACGTAAAAACACCTTTTGAGCCTGAGCGTAGTTGTTGCCAGAACCATCTGACTGGCCCTCATGCCAGTAGCACGTAAAAAGCACCCACTACACTCTCGGCGTGGTTGGTGTTAGGAAGGGCATCAGACTATAGAAACTTTGCCAGACCAGATTGGAGCCTGGTGCAGCCTCTGGCTCACCAGTCCTCAGTCAAACCGTCCAACCCATGCCATCATGGAAAGCGGATGCTAAACGATGATGACATGTCTGTGTTTCTCTATACCCCCACCAACATCACTTGACAACCAATGCTGGTGTGTTTACATCCCAGTAACTAAACAGTTCGGCAAAAGCGACCAATAGAGCGTCGAGCTTATAATCGTGAGGTAGTGAGTTTGAATCCTTGACCAGGCTGCGTGTTGAGTTCTTGAGCAAGACACTTTATTTCACGTTGCTCCAGTTCACTCAGCTGTAGAAATGAGTTGTGATGTCACAGGTGCCAAGCTGTAACGGCCCCTTTGCCTTTCCCTTGGATAACATCAATGGTGTGGAGAGGGGAAGCATGGTATGCATGGGCAACTGCTGATCTTCCATGAAACAACCTTGCCTGGACGTGTGCCTAGGAGAGTAACTTTCTAGGTGCAATCCCATGGTCAGTCATGACCAAAGGGGGTCTCAGCAGGCTTACAAAACATAAGTCCTGGGGTCGATTTATTCGACTAAAGTCAGTGCTCCAGCATGACCTCAGTCAAATGACTGAAACAAATAAAAATATATATATATAAACAATATATTTATATATATGTATTTATGTATGTGTATATATATATATATATATATATATATATATATAAATTGAGATAGGGGTTGTGAGTGCAACCCTCCATGGGATATATATATATATATATATATTAAGGTGACTATTTGCAATTAACAATCAAAAGGAAGGCAACAAGTATAGTCATCACTAGAGTGGTTGAGGGTGCTAGTGAGCATCAGCATTGCTAGAAATAAGAGTCAAAATAACTCTTTGCTGGCTGTTAGAAAAGTGCTCTTACGTGGCTAAGTGTTGTTTTGACACCTATTTCTAGCAATGCTGGTGCTGACTAGCACCCTCAGCCACTTTAGTGACCACTACACTTATATATATATATACACACCCTTGTGCGTATACAGTGTATGCATACCTGTGTGTATATGTAATTAGTCCATTAAACCTCGATTGACCGTAATTCTTTCCAGGTCAAACTTCACCGAGGCATAGCGCTACCCTTATTACCTCCCTTTGTATACACTCCCCAGCAACAACACCATTCGAGTCGTTATTACTGGTTCAAGTTTTTCAATGAACATTACCGGGTCGCTTTGTTTTGATGCACTAAATTACTTGATAAAGCAAACACACACACACGTACCAGGCTTCTGTACAGTTTCTGCTTTGAACAACACATCACCATTATTGGAAAAACTTACCCCAAATCCCACACAGTGGGACTGAGTCTAGTACACTATGGTTACAAAATGAACTTCTTTCAACCACACAGCCATAAAACCTCAGCAGTTACATAGTAAATAAAACAACAGTAGCAGCAGTAGTAGTAGTAGTAGTAGTAGTAGTTACCAACATATTTACATTCACATCTTGTAATATTACACTTAACACACTCTCTCATTCAATAAAGTGTGTACTGGACACTTGAATCATCCTCATCATTTAACGTCCGATTTTCCTTCTGGCATGAATTGGATCTCTTAACGGGAACTGGCGAGGCCAGGAGCCACACCAGGCCCCATTGTTTGTTTTGGCAAGGTTTCTACAACTGGATGCCGTTCCTAATGCCAACCACTTTACTCAGTGTACCGGGTGCTTCTTTTTTACATGGCACCAGCAATTGAATGTCTGTATTATAAACATGCAACCTAAATAACCCTCAAACTCTCTCACAATCATCATTATCGTTTAGCGTCCGCTTTCCATGCTAGTATGGGTTGGACGGTTCAACTGGGGTCTGGGAAGCCAGAAGGCTGCACCAGGCCCAGTCTGATCTGGCAATGTTTCTACGACTGGATGCCCTTCCTAACGCCAACCACTCCGTGAGTGTCGTGGGTGCTTTTTACGTGCCAGACGGGGCTGGCAAACGGCCACGGTCGGATGGTGCTTTTTACAATCTTAATATAAAACTGTAGATACTTGGTAGGTGAAAGTATGTGGCCTGGTGGCTAGGGATGTTGCATTTGCAGTCGTAAGATTGTGGTTTCAATTCCTGGATTGGGTGTTGTGTTTTGTTTCTTAAGCAAAATATTTAATTTCACAATGTTCCCCTCTCTTCAGCTGTAAATAAGTTCCAGTAATCCCTGGGAACTTAATGCTATGACATTCCGTTCAAAGAGGCAGAGAGAATTATAATTTCAGGAAATTGGCTTAAGCTCTGGGCCACCTTATGGGTCACGGGGCTCATGACAAACTTTAAGATGTTTATCTTTTACTTGTTTCAGTCATTAGATTGCCATCATGCTAGGGCACCACCTAGTAAGATTTTTAGTTGAATGAATCCACCCCAGGACCCTATTTTTAAAGCTGGGTACTTATTTTCCCAGTCTCTTTTGCTAAATTATGGAGACATAAACACACCAACACCAGTTGTCAAGCAGTGGCGGGGTGTAAACACAGACACAAACACTCATAGATGTAAAAGACGCTTGCTTAAGGTGCTATGCAGGGGGACTGAACCCAGAACCCTGTGGTTGGGAAGCAAACTTCTTACCACTCGATCCCACCAGCACTTGGGTGGATGTTTGCTTCAAGCAGAGCCGAAGAGGTGGTCATGTAAGGAATGACAAGTCAACATGGGTGGGGGATGGTGTGGGAGGGAGTATATGAGAAAAGACAAACAAGAAAGGAAAACACAAGAAAATTGTAGAAGAAAGCTTCTAAAGCAGACGAGAGCAATGAAATGTGTATTAACAAAATACAAGACTTGTAATCAAATGGAAATTGGCAAAAAAGAAAGAAAGAAAAAAGACAGAAAAAAATTCATACATGCATAAATACATCATTTTCACCATAACGAGTTTTAATCACCTAATCACTTATCTCTGCTAATATGGCTTCAACAGGTCAACAATGTAGCATGTAGAGTTTGTCGGAGATCTGGACCTAACTGGATATGGAAGCACTCCGTCAGTTACGACGACGAGGGTTCCGGTTGATCCGAATCAACGGAACAGCCTGCTCGTGAAATTAACGTGCAAGTGGCTGAGCACTCCACAGACACGTGTACCCTTAACGTAGTTCTCGGGGATATTCAGCGTGACACAGAGAGTGACAAGGCCGGCCCCTTTGAAATACAGGTACAACAGAAACAGGAAGTAAGAGTGAGAGAAAGTTGTGGTGAAAGAGTACAGCAAGGATCACCACCAGCCCCTGCCGGAGCCTCGTGGAGCTTTAGGTGTTTTCGCTCAATAAACACTCACAACGCCCGGTCTGGGAATCGAAACCGCGATGCTATGACCGCGAGTCCACTGCCCTAACCACTGGGCCATTGCGCCTCCACACTAGACCTAACTACCTCCATGTCTTTCTAGCCCTACCTCAAACATCATCACTTACAACCCCCCCCCCAATTTCTTACACGAGTATCACCATCATCATCATCTATTACATGTATAAACCAATCAATCATTTACGTATCAAACAGATCAGATCAAAGTCTTTCCTCTTTTGCTTCTTTACATTTGCCTAACATGTTCCAAGCCCTGTCACACTTCGCAACCTGCCATTTTTTACACAGAGAGAGAGAGAGAGAGAAAGAAATATAGAGAAAAATCATTCCTTGCCAACTGAAGCAATTATTATCTTCATCCCCCCCACACTTGCACCCATTTGAACCTCCCCCCACCCCGCTCCAGTTTGAACTCTACCCCCCCCCTCCTCCTAAAATTGTCTGTGACTTGCATTGGACCCCCTCAAAAGTCCATTACTTCTCTCTCCCTCTCTCAGTGTTACCCCCTTCAGTGTAAATCTCCCCTAGAGAGATCCCTCAACATTTTTTTTCCCTTCCTAACATGGCTACCACTTTGTTCATCCCCGATAGATTTTCGTGGACCCTGATTTCCTCAGACTTCACTCAATTCCAGGTTTTAAACTTTGGCAGATTTTCAACAAATTTCTGCAAAAAGAGCCAAATTAAAAAGCACTGAGAAGTTCCGATGAAGTGATTCAGTCCCCAAGTCTCTGTTTTTTTGTTGTGTCTGTCTCTTCATGTGTGTGTGTATGTATACATATAATTGGTTACATAATTCTATGCGTGTGTGTTTGTGTGTGTAAATAATAATGTGAATACAAGACAGACTAGTTTATAAAGTTACATTATACATACATATATATATTGCCTTCTAACAAACACTTTAAAACTTCAGAATGTATTTGCTTCTTTTTCTACTTGTTTGTCTGTGTGTGAGTGTATATGTATATATATATATATATATATATATACTTACACACACACTCATAGTGTGTATGTGGAGACAAGAGAGAGATTAGTTTGTGAGATTAAACTGTATGTTACCTTTTAAGAATTACAACTTTAGAGCATGTCTGCATATATGTTTGAATGTATACACACACACATGTATATTTGTGTCCATGTATGAACATATGCATGTAGGAATGTGTTTGTGTGTCTCTGCATATGTGTGTGTGTGTGTGTGCATAGCAGAAAGAGGATTTTAAAACATTTCACAGGCAACCCCTCTATTGTCAGTTTAAATATTCTGAGAGAAACTGTTCAATTTAGGGGTCTTTGACCCTGGCATCATTGCTGTCACATCAGTAGTTCATTAGTGTTTGCTTGGCTGACGTAGTAATACTGAGGGATTTAATGAGTTCATAAAGGAGGTGGAGGAAGAGGATGAGACAGAGAGGGAGTGGGAGTCTTATTGTAGCAAGGTCTGAATACTATGAACTGCCTCCTGGTTTTCACATTTACTTTGACCAACGCCATACGAAGGGGACTGTGTATTAGCTGACCAGTTAGAAGAATTCCAGTTGGTGCCAGGCTGTAGACTTCTCTTCCAAGCGGAGTAACTGCTCTCGGGTCGAGGACCAAGTTGATGGGTCACGGCTGGAGGTGATGATGATGGCGGCGGAGTAGAATTATTGTTGTTCATCGCAATTGTACAGTTAGCTTGATGTTGTTGCTGCTGTTGTTGTTGTAGCTGCTGTGGTGATGGTTGTTGTTGTTGTTGTTGCGGTTGCTGTTGCTGTGGTGGTGGTTGTTGTTGTTGTGGCTGTTGCGGTTGCTGTTGTTGTTGTTGTTGTTGCTGCTGCTGCTGCTGTTGTTGTTGCTGTGTTTGTTGTTGCGGAGTGTGATGAGGACAGGATCCAGTCACGTGTGATTGCTGCTGCTGCTGCTGCTGTTGTTGCTGTTGTGAGGCTGGCATGTGGTGAGGACATGAATTTGTCGTATTGACAGGTGTGTGCTGGTGATGGTGATGGTGATGATGTTGATGGTTATGTGGATGGTGATGATGATGATGATGCTGCTGAAACTGATTGGCTACATTTCCTCCTCCTCCTCCTCCTCCTCCTCGTTTGCCACTGCCACCATTGGCGTGGATCAGCTCATGTTTCTTAAGGTGCGTGCGTTGGCTGAAAGCCTTTTTGCAGACGAGGCAGTGGAACGGTTTCTCCCCAGTGTGTGTCCGATGGTGTTTGATCAAATGATCCTTCTGTGAGAACGCACGCGGACACAAACTACAGTGATAGGGTTTCACACCTGTATGGATGAGCTTGTGTGTGTTCAGGTGAGATTTCTGAGAGAAAGCTTTGGTGCACACGTCACAGGTGAAAGGTCTCTCTCCCGTGTGAGTTCGTTGATGATTGTCAAGACGGTCTCTCTGAGGAAATACTTTTGAGCAAAATGGACAGTTGAAATGTTTGCCAGCCTCCGGAGCAAGTTGGTGCCGACTCAAATAAGCCTTCAACGTAAACCCTTTTCGACAAATACCACATTTGAAAGGTTTATCTCTCTTGGCTGGTGGTTTGCTAGTGTTTGAAACAAAATTGGCAACAATGTTGCATGCTATGGCACTAGAATCGTCCACACTTTCTTCTTCAGAATAATTCAATGGTGGTTGTTTCCCCACAGACTGCACAGAAAACATAATTCTTCACACAAAACAACAAAGCAAGTTCACTTTAATTACTTTTCCAGTGGATGCAACAAACAATATTTTAAATTCTTGTTTCAAACAAAAATGTCTGTATTCTTGTTTCTCCTTCACCTTCTCTTGAGACAAATCTTTTCTTATGACAATTCTCTTAAGACCAACAGCACCTTAGGATATTAATTTTATGAGAAGAGACTGAAAGCCTAAATTTCCATTCACTGTTTTGTGAAGAAAAGTCTTTAACAAGGAGTCACGTTGATAATCCGATAATCTGATCAGATTGATGGAACCTTAAGTATATATCAGGAATTATATTGATAGAAAATACTGGAAGATCTTAATGAAGATATTTTTTTCAAATCTGGGAAGGACACAGAGAAAGCTGCTTTGTTGACAGAAGAAGTGGAGAGTCTTGGAATTCCAACTCCAAAATGGCATCCAGGACAAATTGGATGAAACTTGTCATCTCTGCAAAAGAAAAATAATAAAATAAATAATAACAATGATAATAATAATAATATTAATGATAATAATGGTTTCAAATTTTGTCACAAGGGCAGCAATTTTGAGGGAGGGGATGAGTTGATTACACCAACCCCAGTGTTCAACTGGTAATTATTTTACTGACCTCGAAAAGATGAAAGGCAAAGTCAACCTCAGTGGAATTTGAACTCAGAACAGAAGACGGACAAAATGCTACTAAGCATATTTCGTCCAGTGTGCTAACAATTCTGCCAGAATAATAATGATAATAATCCTTTTTATTAAAGGTACAAGGCCTGAAATTTGGGGGGAGGGGACGAATCGATTACATCGACCCGTATTTCCCTGGTTCTTAATTTATTGACTCTGAAAGGATGAAAGGCAAAGTCAAGCATTTCACCCAGCATGCTAACGATTCTATCAGCTTGCCACCTTAATAATAATTGTAAGATCATAGACACAGAATAAGTGTAAGATCGTGGACTTTGCAATTCCCTATGACAACCGAGTCAATATGAAAAAAATTGAGAAATACGAGGATTTAGCCAGAGAGCCAAAGAGAGTGTGGAAGACCAACACAACAATTATTTCTATGGGGTAATTGGTGCATGTTAGCACAAAACCTAAAATGTTATATAAAAGACTGAAACTTGCATTGTTGACTTGCAGAAAAGTAACATTCTATATTCTGCAAGAATCCTAAGGAAGATTCTGGAGATTTGAAGAGACTTGTTGGTACCAAAAATCAAGATGAATTACTTGCTAACTAAATGAGCATGCACTAGCATAATAATAATAATAATAATAAATGCCCGGATGCAGTACAAGGTAGTGGCTCTCATGGCTTCTGATGTTAACTGATTGGAAGTGTTATCATGTACATTGTTTTTTGTCTTAGTGTAAAAGATGGGCTACAGCAAATATTCTGCTCAATACCACAGATTTGCTTGTCAGTTGCTTGACCTTAACAAGTTGAGCATGTCCCTTAGTGGCTGACGATATGTGCATCTCTGATCACGAGCAGAAGTAGTGGGGGAGCATCATAGCCACGTATTGAGAGGAATTCATTGGGGTTTGAATAATTCACCTCTGGACACATGGGTGTTTTGTTCAACATCCTTAAACAACCCTTATTCAGTAACCTTTTGGGAAGAAAATCCTAACTTGGCCCCCACCTGCAAGGTCATGCGCTGTTTATCTTGATACGAGATCACCATGTTACACACACATGATTGTGATGCATGTGCCTGATGTACCCTTATCAGACGGGTGGTCATCATGGGTATATTGGGCTTCATTTACACCAGTGTCACTTTGATGGCATGCACTGCTCTATCACTCAATAATAACAATAATAATAATGGTTTCATATTTTGACACAAGGCCAGCAAGGAGAGTGTTAGTCAATTACATTGACCCCAGTACTTGACTGGTACTTTATATTTAATAAGTAATCTGAAGTATAAAGATAAATTATATAAATAACTAAAACAGACAAAGAACATGATAAACTAAACTGATCTTATTCTGGAGATTAAAATGAAAGATTAAAGGAGGTTTTTAAAATTGATTAAAATCAATATGAAAGTTAGGAAAATGTGATCCAATCCCATCTTCAACCGCTGACACAGGTATCATTCATGATGGCTGATTACTTAAGAATCAGATAGCGGTGGCAGCGGTGGATTTGTCCTTCAACCATGAGGATTCTGTTGTTTGATCAACTGAATTACCCACTCCTGAATTTCTGTGCAAATGGCTGAACATTAACATAAATAGAATCAGTGTGACACACAGGGTGTAACAAGGCCGTCTCCTTTTGAATTACAACTACAACCCATCTGGCAGGCTTCTCTACAGCTTCCATCTACCCATTTTCACTCACAAAGTATGAGTCAACCTGGCACTATGGCAAATAAACATTAAACTGGGGCACTCCTGCTTGTGAAACGACATTCTTAGCTATTCATCCCTTCTGCATCTACAATGAAGTCAACAACAGAAAATAGGTTATAATGTAGCATCTAAGGACACTAACAATTGTCATCACCATCATCATTTTACATCTATTTCCCATGCTGGCATGAGCTAGACGGTTTGATAGGAGCTGGTAAGGCCAGGGGCCACACTAGGTTCCATAGTCTGTTTTAGCTTGGTTTTTATAGCTAAATGCCCTTCTTAGCGCCAACCATTTTACAGAGTGTACTGAACTTTTTTTTCATGTGGCCCCAGCACCAGTGCTTTTTACATGGTACCTTAATAAATAGACAAACTTTACAAAAGTGGAATAAATTACTCTGCCATGTAGAAGGGAAGAAGCAAAATGCTTTTGAAAAGACCATTTATCAAAAGAAGTAGTCCGAGGAATGTTAAATTCTTTTAAGCTGTCTGGACAGATTAGGGGTCCTGTTTTGTACAGAAATTCAAATGCTTTCTGTACAAAACAGTTCCACACATCAAGTCCCTCTAAGATTGCTATGAATGTTCTAAGAAACTCGCTTAAGCTAGACAACTTCAATGGTTGAAGTTGAGAACATGGAGATTTACAAATGAAATGTTATGGGTTTGTGATGCAACAAGAAACTGTATTTGCTGACCTGTCCAACCTACATAAATAAGTAAAGAAGAGCATAAGTTTAATCTGGAGACTATGAGGAGCTGGTCTTCACTATTACACCAAGGAAGCTTGGTGACACTGCTCCACACTTTACTGACAATGTTATTTTACTGTTAGATGAAATCACAGATGCTCAGGCCCTTCCATCAAACACTGAAATTATGTGCAACAAAATCAAGCCATACCTCAATGCCAAGGAAACAGAATACTTGGTCTATAATACAGTTGGCCATAAGCTACTAAAGACCATTGAAGTTGTCTAGCTTAAGCAAGTTTCTTAGAACACTCATAGCAGTCTTAGAGGGACTTGATATGTGGAGCTGTTTTGTACAGAAAGCACTTGAATCTCTGAAGAATATCTGGACCTCTAATCTGTCCAGACAGCTGAAGAGAATTTCAGCAACTATGACAATTCTCCTTTACGAATGTGAATCTTGGATCCTCAGTCAGTCCATGGAAATGACCTTTTGATGGCTGCTACATTCAGATATTCTAGATGACCATCAGCATCAATTGCCAGCAGAAAGTGACCAATGAACAACACACTGATCGCTGCCCTTAGTAGTTGAAAACTAAATAGCAGGAAGATGGCTGCACCTTACCAGTTATGGTCCAAGACACCCAGAGTAGCCTGCTAGCTAAATCACCATTTGGGCGTCAACCCATGGAAACAGAAACTATGGGTATCTTTCTAAAATGGTGGTCAAGTCCCTTCAAGTGGTGCCACAACTGCTGGGCTTAGGACACCAATGATGGAACAAAACATTTGACACAAGCTCAAGGTCTCAAATGTAAGTATAAGTCGTAGCCAAAAGATGATGATGATTAATTCTCCATGAAGTTTTTCTAAAGGAAAACTTCAAAAATATGAATGATGGAGTTCAAGTGTACTGTTACAAGAAATGAGAATCAGATGTAGTGTGCAAGAGAGAATACTGCACTGGTATGGTCATGTTTTGTATATGAAGGCTGACGATGGTGATCCAACTAGAAGGGGCCTATTGAAGAGACTAAGGGAGACATAGGAAGCAGTGATGAAGGTCGATCATGAAATGACCGACGACAAACACATCAAGTGGCCTTTATCAAAATGCGTTCCTTTTGATACCGATCTGCCTAGGGCTGTCGTCCCTGGCTATGTAGTACAAGAGTCATGTTTTCAAAAGTTCTGAATTAAAATCTTCCATGAAAACTTTGTGTTAATTTATGTTCCTAACACTAGCTTAATAATAACAAGAAAGTTATTTTACTGAATTTTTCATTATATTTAGAATTAATTGAAGCAAACAGAATATCTCAAGAGAAATATAACAAAACGGTGCTGTGGCCACTGGCATCGACTGCCACAAGTACGGTTACCCTAGCAGTAGGAGCGGATCCCCACGAAGAAATCATAAAAGTTACTCGATCAAATCCCATTTTTATATAAGACTGGAATATGAGGTTCCAAGGAATAGTTTCAAAGTAGTGGTTGTAAAAAGGAGCATTTAAAGGGGATCGAGGCGTGCCGTCGATTTTAAAACATTTAAAGTTCCAGAAAATCCATACTGATGGTTGAGCGTCTTGAAAAACATGTTATTTTCAAGTTTGTTAGACAAAAATACGATTAATAATAAAACGCAAACAATAGTTTCCGGTATTTTTTCTAAACTTTAGAAATCCCAAACGTTTTTTTTTTTAACTTTGTATACCAAAATGCAGAGCAGCACAAAAGCAAAAAGATAGAAAACATTTGATTTAAAACATGACTATTGTAATTAATTTAACGTAAATAACCACCACATTGGTTCAGTCCTTCGCGCAAATAACGATAACTTAAAACCGAAGGCGGGTAGTAAGTGTTACAGATAAACGACTATGTTCGTAAACTGTTATGTGGTCAGCTCAATTTTCTGTCAGGGTCACTATCAGCTGGGCAGGTAGATTAATGAGTGGGAGTGTCACTACCTGGTAAGTTGAAGGATCAGTTTTTGACAGGGCCCTACACCATAAAGCCGGAATTATACCAAAACATTTGGAAACAGAACACACAAATGCATATGTGTTACTTTCCGCTATTGCTTATGTTCCTCCACCTAGAATACGTTCCGATTCCATGTCCCGCTGATTTAGCATTGCATTTATTAGATAAAATTATGCAATGTCAATAAATAATATATTCTGAAAACGTTTGTTAAGTTTTGCGTTCCTTCCTTCTCCCATTGTTAAAATATACATTTATTCTGTGCTTAACACAAAAGTGAACTCAGCGGTGGGAAGATTGGTGACGTTGGTTTAAGCTGAAACTGCGTTGAGAGGGAAAGAAAGAAAGGAAAGATAGAGGGTGATATATATATATATGTAGAAAGAGAGAGAGATAGATAGATGAGAAGATAGGTGGGATGCGATTAGTGGCAGTAAGAGCAGAAGCCAGAGTTTACCCCGAGAGAGATGAGGTCTCGAGGAGACATTTCGTATTTCAACTGTCATGTCTGACGTACTCAGTCGATTTACTAACGCAACCAACGATGTGACTTTAATTAACTACGGCCTTAGCTGTGGCCAGGAAGCACATGTGAGAATCGAACCGTTACAAGGCAGCATTGCAGACAGGGTTTGTGACCGGGACAGAGGAGTGTCGTCAGTAGAGTTGTCGTTGTTATCGTACTTACCTGCTCTGACCAGCAACACAGTTCGTCGGGGTAGGGACGACAGCTCGCTACATCAAGTAAGGGAGATAACAACCAACTACTTTCGACTATTAATATTTAGGATTTTATTATAAGTTCACCTTTAAATATCCTTATTTATAATTTTTTGATAATTATTACAGGATTTGAACATTAATATATTGGTTTCTTGGTTAAGGTTGATTTTAATCAGCCAATAAACTAAACAATGCCAGCACAAAATATTTCGAGAGGACATTTTCTGCTTACACCGTTTCTGCCTGATGGTCATAGAGTCACACACGCAGACAAAGTCACAATTGAAATTGATACGATTTTTTTTTTCCCTTTTTATTCAAACTAAACTGAAATTCCATGTTTATCAAAAATATTTTTCGTTTAATTATCTGAAATGTGCTTACATTGTTAAAAAATAATTTTCTCTCGCAATTTCTGAACGAAAGATCTTCGTGAAAATCCGATTTATGACGAAATTGGACGAAGTGGACAAGCTTTAAGGAACCATAATCTGCAATGATTTCAGTGAATTCCTCAGTGGCTCATTTCCTTCCAAATTAAATAGTTTATATGATCTGTGTTTATTTTACAATGGTAAAAAATATTTTTGGTGTTATTCTTTCGAAAGCGACAGCAAGATAATTAAGGCCTTCGCTCGACTTAGACAATTCTTGTTATTACAAGACAACTAAATAGTTGTTTCGCCCCAGATCAGTCTTGATTCAGCAGATTTATGATCAGCGACGTACAAGACGTTCAATGTTTCCTTTTTAAACAATGGGGTTTGATTTAAGGGAGAACTGGCCTTTTTTGGTTTCTATTACCAAATAGCTTTGATGTAAAGTTCACCCCCCCTCCCCTTATAGTTTCACTGGGACTCAAGCAAAGATGTACAATTGATAGATTTCCACAAAGGTCTACAATCAAAGGGTTCCAACGGTGGCCATCATGTCTAGTATAATGACAGTACTTTGGACTGCAATATCAATATTGTTTACCTCCGGGTCAGTTCTGATCTACAATCAATTACGTTCCTGCTGTGACCATCATATCTAATATTCAAATGCAGTGTGTCTATATATTTATAGCCTTGATTCCCAAACTGGGGTCCGCAAAGGGGGTCACCATTTTTCAGATTTATAATGTTCAAGACCCTGGGTTTTCCAGTTTTAGCTAAAACTAGAACTATTGAACATGCACGCACTACACAGAACCCCCTAATTTACACCCCCTTCCAGACAGCCAGCCCAGAATGTACCCCTGTCCACACTATACCCCATGCTTGCAGACAAATAACACAAATGTACCTCACTTATAAAATAGAAAACATTCCAGCTATGATCATCCTATCATTTATTTGTACATAGTGTATCTAGGACTACATTATCTAATGTTAGTGTTGTTGTTTAGTCCTAGGTTAACCCAGACCCATCAGATCTGTGATCAATAAATGTTCCAGGTATGACCATCCTGTCTTCTATTCAAACATTATTTATGTACAAGCTCCATTTGTGGCATTCTAAATTGGAATGTAAGAATTTTGCACCATTTCCAAACCTCAATACTTTCCTTGATGAAGATGGCCTTCCGAGTTGATGTTGACATAATGAAACAACATGTCTTAATTCTTCATGTTGAAATTCAAAGATAATTCCCCAACCTACAAAACTTCAAGAAAGTTCATCTTTTCATCCCCAATCCCTTTGCAATCTCTGTTGTTGACCTTCCGCCAGAAGATTACGCCATTCAAAAAACAGTTTATCGTCTTGCTGAATGGTGGAGGTGTAAAAAAACGCCTTCTGTAATATGTGTTGCAGTGAATTCTGGATTGAAATGATGCAGTCCTATCCAGATGTCACCAAATTGGCCCTCAATTTCATTGTTCCATTTGCAATAATGTACGAATGTGAGACAGCCTTTGCAACTTTACCTGTGGCACATGGCCTAGTGGTTAGAGCAGCGGACTCGTGGTCAAGGGATTGTGGGTTCGAATTTCAGACTGGGCGATGTGTGTGTGTATGAGTGAAACACCTAAGCTTTACATGGCTCCAGCAGAAAGTAATGGCGAACTTCTGCTGACTCTTTTGCCACAACTTTCTCTCACTATTTCCTCCTGCATCATGCAGCTCACCTGCAACGGACCGGCATCCCGTCCAGGTAGGGAACCTATACGCCAAGGAAACCAGCCCTTATGAGCCAGGCGTGGCTTGAGAAGGAAAAAACAAAAAGAAGAAGGAACAACTTTACCTGCAATTAAAACAAAGGCTCACAATCAACTGGATGTTGTGCATGGCATGAGGGTCACGTTATTAAAAATGCAGCCTAATATTGAGGACATATTACAGATCAAACAAGTTCACCCCTCTCACTGAAATTTTTTATTTTATCAGTAAAATTTTATCTCATGAAAAATTATTTTATACAAGGTCATTTTGCTTTGTCTTCTCTGAGTTTTTCATTTTGGAGATGGGAGTGGGGGTCTGCAAAGCCTAAAAAAAATGGGAAAAATGGGAAAAAATGGGATCTATAGTATCTAATGTTAGTGGTCTTGAGGGCAGTGATCCGGCAGAATCATTACCGCACTGGATAAAATGGTTTATTTTGGGTTTTTAAGCTCTGGATTCAAATTCTGCCAAGGTCAACTTTGCCTTTCATCTTCTCAGAGTCAATAAAATAAGTACCAGTTGAGCACTGGGGTTGATGTAATTGACTATCGCCCTCCTCTAAAATTGCTGGCCTTGTGCCAAAATATGAAACCAATATGTGTTGTTGTTTAGCCTCAGGTCAGCCCTGATCAAGCAAATTCATAATCAAAGGACTCCTGCCATTACCATTCTATCCTAATTTCAGACTAAGTATGTCTAGGGTTACGTTATCCAATGTGACATTCCTTTATAAAAGGAAGAGATTTAACTGCTATTTCTAGCAGATCTTGTGACTACACAGATGCTTGTGTTGGGGTGTTGTTTAGCCTAGATACAACAGAGCTAAAATAGAAGACATTCCAGCTATGATCATCCTATCATTTATTTGTACATAGTATATCTAGTACTACATTATCTAATGTTAATGTTGCTGTATAGCCCTAGGTTAACCGAGACCCATCAGATCTGTGATCAATAGATGTTCCACCTACAACCATCCTGTCTTCTATTCAAACATTATGTACAAGGGTGGGCTGAAAAGTTCATAGCCTGACCATGAAGGAGCAATGCTAGGGTTGGGAAACTTTGCCTGCATAAATTTTAACTCTTCTTATTATCTCTGCCTTAGTGAAGGCAGAGGTATTGTTTTCAGTCATGTTTATCTGTGGACAAGATATCTCAAAAACCACTGGATGGATTCGGATGAAACTTTCAGGGATGTTTGGCTTCATAGCTGGCACAAACTGATTAGATTTTGGGATCGATCCGGTACCGGACAAGGATTCTAGATTATTTTTCCTGTTTTTTTTTAACTTAATTTTTGAGAGAAGTTGGGTTCATTTTTAATATTCTCGTTTGTGAGAGCAATCGAGTTTATTTCAGATATTCTCATTTTAAAAATCCTCTCCCAGCTAATCGTTGGTGTTGCCTTGGTGGAGGTTTGTGCTCTCTGAGTGCTCTTGTTAATAAGTGCATTGTTGCTTTCCAACTAAATGACATCTGACTGTCCAAAGAACTCTTCAAAAGTAACTAGTAGTGACTTCTCTTGAAAATGGACAAAATTAGTCAACATGGTGTTATCAAGTACCTTCAGAAAAAGGGTTTAGCCCTCAAGGACATTCATGCTGACATGGTTGCTACATGGTTGCTACAGTGTGTGTATTGGTCCTGTGTGCCTCGTTTGGCTTTCTTCAAATTCGTATTTCAGTTGTATGCAGTTAATTTGTCGAAGAGAAAACCTGTATACGATATACGTAGCACATTTGTAAAGTGCCGTATATACATATGTTGTATCATGGCTTTCCATCGGTTATGACGACAGGGGTTCCAATTCATCCGATCAACAGAACAGCATGCTCATGAAATTAATGTGTAAGTGGCTGAGCATTCCACAGACACGTGTACCCTTAACATAGTTCTCAGGGAGATTCAGCGTGACACAGAGTGTGACAAGGCTGGCCCTTTGAAATACAGGTACAACAGAAACAGGAAGAAAGAGGGAGAGAAAGTTGTGGTGAAAGAGTACAGCAGGTTCACCACCACCCCTTGCTGCAGCCTTGTGGAGCTTTAGGTGTTTTTGCTCAATAAACACTCACAACACCCGATCTGGGAATTAAAACCACGATCCTATGACCGCGAGTCTGCTGCCCTAACCACTGGGCCATTGCACTTCCACATATATTGTATACATGGCATTCAATATGTTTACAGGTAAGCCAGGTGTGTGTGTGTATTTGTATGTGCACACAAGCGCCCATGTATATATGTACATATGCAAGCACATATGTATGCATATAGACATGGATGTATGTTTATATGCATGTGTGTGCCAATGTTGCAGTTGCTGCATAAATGTATGTTTTTGATTAATGTATGTGTATTAATATTCAAATGTGCACATCAACATGTGTGTGTGTGTGTGTGTACGTATGTGCATGTATGTATTGCGGAATCAGTAGAATGACCCAAAACTTCCTAAGACCCCAGAATCATCCTTGATGATGCATCTTACAGGTACCACAGTTGATTGGATGTTAATGGTTTTACCCCCCCCCCCCACTTTCGTACATCCACTCTGAGTCACCATAATCATCAAACACTAAACTCACCTTGGAAATAATCCGTTCAACTTTTTAACGTAAGGCATGGAGTTCTCCCCCTTGCACTTCTTGACAGGAGTTTGTTACCCACCACCACCACCACTTACTCCAGGTCGGCTTTCATCCTTCATAAAGTAGACCTGTGGTTGCAGGTATCGAACCATGACTGTCCCATCTTTCAGAATTAATTTGTCTGGGAAATTCATTGTCCAATCTGTAGTATTTTGGAAAGAGAGAGAGAGAGGTAAGGTTTGGGAGGGAATTAAGGAGTGCTATCACACCACAAGAGAAAGATAGATAGATAGATAGATAGATAGATAGATAGAGAGAGAGAGAGAGAGAGAGAGAGAGAGAGAGAGAGAGAGAGAGAGGGGTGAAATATAAATCCAACTTCTTCCATGTTTAGATTTCATAGCTGAATAGCTTCCCTTGTATTGTCTATATTCACTAGAAAAAGTAACAGTTGCTGATATTGTTTAGCCCTGAGTTAGTACTTACTGAGCAGACTCAGGGACAAAGGTATTTCATCCTGTTATCAAGGCATTGTATATCCAAGAGTACATTATCTTATGTATCCTTTCTTCTTTGAGACAGTAAGGTACGAGTGGAGGGAAATTTGGCTGCTATTTCTAACAGATTGTGTGACAACATACAGGCATTCCATCAATGGTTTGTGTTGTAAGGATCAGTGGCATGGTCATTACCTGACCAGCAAGAAGCAACAGCTAAACCTCCTCAAATCACCTACCATCACAATGCGGTTGGACATATTGGATAATGTAGTCCTAGGTGCACTGTGTCTGGCAAAAACAAAACAAAAAAGGGATGGTCATGATTGGAACATCTTTAACCATAGGTCTGCTCAGTTGTGGATGACCTGGGGCTAAACAACAAGTGTTGTTAACAAAACAATGAGAAATCCTGGGTGACTCAATTAGCAAGGAAGTCCCTTAAATGGCATCGTGAAAAAAAGGACACACTGAAATAAGTAGTCCAAGGTACACTATTCTTGAAAATAAGATTGGGTAATGATGGCTGCGATGCCTTTGATCCTAATTCTGCTCAATCAGGGATGACCTAGGGCTGTAAACAACAACGCTAATACCACCAAGACCCATTAAGGGAACATCAACATTGTTGCTGGAACTGCTAGAAATAGCAGCCAAATTTCTTTAAATCACATCTTAGCAAAGGGCACATTAGAGAATGTGGTCCTGGTTGGAATATCTATGACGTTAGGTCTACTTGATCACAGCTGAGCTGGGGTCAAACAACAACACTATACCCCCAACACCAACAAGGAAAGGGCCTGTATGTGGTTGCTGAACCAGTCAGAGTTTCCTTAAATTATAAATTCCTTTAAAACAGAAAGGATAATGAAATCTGAGATATACAATTAGACAGGGTGGTCATGGATGGACCATCTTTGATCATAGGTCTGGTGTATCAGCGCTGGCATAGAGCTAAATAACAACAACAGAGTCCTTAAGAGTAAATTCAAGGGGGGAAAACAAAATATTTCATTTTATTTTATTTTATTGCAAAAGAAATGAAAACTATTTAAAAAATGAAAATTGTTCAGGAAAATGTTTTTAAAATCAATCCTGAGATGTTCAATAAAATACAATGATTGATCATTGGACTATAAATTGCTCAACAGGACTTTATTACTGGTGCTAATTAATCCCATAGGGATCAAATGCAAAGTCTTTGTTGGAATACTGTGAATGGCTACAGTTGGTTATACTGTCCTTTCTACCAACCGGTAGAAACGTTGGTATCTGCTGTACTGCCCTTTCTACCAACCAGTAGAGACATTTGTGTTTGCTGTACTGTCCTTTCTACCAACCAGTAGAGACATTTATATCTGCTGTACTGTCCTTTCTACCAACCGGTAGAAACATTTGTATCTGCTGTACTGTCCTTTCTACCAACTGGTAGAAACATTTGCCAGATGTCTCGCTATTTCTGCCAGAAATGAAATATTTGGGTATTATGTACTCCATTCTACCAACTGGTAGATGCATCTGTATATGCTGTACTGTCCTATCTACCAACAGGTAGCTGTATTTGTTATATTGCCCTCTTCTACCAACAGACAGATTTGTGTCGGTTTTACTGCAATTAGCAATAGGTATTATTTTTGTGGTGTGTGTCCATTCTACCAGCTGGCAGAAGATATATATAAAATTTACCCAACAGTTGTATCTGCCATAATTCTTTTGGCATTAGTCAGATTTACCAACAAGGATTCCTAGAGACACTGACTCCCCGAGACATTTTACCTGTAGATAGGTTAAGGGCAAACAGTGTTTCTTTAAATGTACTTTGAACAAGAAGGCACTAGGGAAGGACTTGTCACAGAATTGACATCTGCACTGCTTTGCTGCGGCATCTGCAGATTGGGGATCATTATTGGTTTTTTCATCATCAGGACTTTCATCATCAAAATTTTCATCATCTTCATCATCAGCTTTACTATCTTCATCAGTTTTACCACCATCAAGTTGATCAACATCAGTAGCCATGACTGGTTCTTCTTCTTCAACAGACATTACGGAATGTTCTGCCGTAGCGTCCAAATTACTAACAGAATTCGTTTTTAATGGTTCTGTACCAGTGTCAGCTTCAACAACCCCTTTTTCGGGGCCAGTTTGCTCACTTTCTTCCTCTGCTGTTTGTTCTTTCATCTCCAGTGGATATTTCGAACAAAAATATTTGACGGCTGTTGAAGAGTTGGTATGAGTTTTGATATGTTCCCAGAAATCCGTTTTGTTTGAATAAGAAGAAAAACAGAAATTGCAATCGTACTTGGTGATTGGATGAGTAGTCAGGTGGAGTTTCCATTCGTGAAAGTCTTTGAAATTTAAGTTGCAAGCTTGACACAAATAAGTTTTAGTAGGGTCTTCAGGAGTATCGGGACCTTCCATTCTTTATCTGACAATCAACGAATCAAATATTTCAAATGGGGCAGGAATAAATAAACTCAGGGTTGGGATACAATTCCCTTCAGGCAGCACAAAGGTACGAGTTGACTTTCAAAACACAAATGGTAAATCAAATGCA
The DNA here is from genome assembly GCF_006345805.1 of Octopus sinensis. NCBI lineage: Eukaryota > Metazoa > Mollusca > Cephalopoda > Octopoda > Octopodidae > Octopus > Octopus sinensis. The sequence goes on from NC_043010.1 coordinate 61,636,197, forward strand.
AATTTATTACTATTCAAAAGCTGTTACATACTAATTAGCAGGGATTCTGAATGTTGGCAACAAGTCTCCTCACATCTTAAAAAACCTTTCTTAAGATTCACACAGGATGAAACTTTTTTGCAGATTGACAATGTATGTAGCCAATTCTAGTATGCTTCAGTGTTTTAGGTAACGGTCAGGGTATTGTACCAAGTGCACCAAAATTAATATTATTATTTGTACTAGTTGCAGTAATTATATAGCAGTGGAAAGCAATGCTCTTTTTTTTTTTAGAATATAAAAAATATCTTCCATTAGTTATATTAAAACATTGGTTTCATTTACTACGTATGTTCTTAGATAACTTCAGCTGTAGAGAAATTGCTTGCAACATTTATTCTCAACACATTTCAGAAATTAAAACTGTACAAGACTGGTATTTCAGTAAAAGATTTGGTTGAATTTGATTTCCAGACAATCACCGTGGCATGACATGGTTTCTAATTCTTCACAGTTTTCCAAGAAAGGGAAGCACAGGTAGTGAATTTGGTGCAGTACCATATGGCAGCAGAAAATAATTACCTGGAAATATAAAGGGTATATATATATATATAACAAATTAAAGAAAGAAAATGCACACATTTTATATATTTTTTTAATAAATTTCATATTGTGTTTGTCGACCGGTTTCGCTTTTGCTTAGTGAAAGCAAAACTGGTCAACAAGCACACTATAAAATTTATTTTAAAATATATTAAAACTATGTAAAGTGTGTGTGCATTTTCCTTCATAGTAGAAGTCAATACATATGTGTGTGTGTGTGTGTATGCACTGGTTCAATTCCACTCCTTTGTTATTAGTCGACTGGTTAAATATACAACTAACGAACCAATTGATTAACATACGAAGACAAATCAAACAACTTACTGTCTAACCAAATTAAACTATCAATTAGTTGGATATTTAACCAACTGACTAATACTAAAGGAGTGAAACTGAACCAGTGTGTGTGTTAATATCCCTGGACACAACAAAATTTGTTTCAACACAGGAATTCACATAAAGAATCTTGCAAACCAGATACTAAAACAAAGTGCATATATTATATGTGTATATGTATATATATCCCTCTCTCACTTTCAGAGAGGCACTGAGCACCTACACGCACATATACACACACGGCAGTAACTTCCGCCTGCCGAATTCAATCACAAAGCTTCGGTGCGTGTGTGTATATATATATGTATAAATTTTTAATCAGCAGACAATACAAAGTTATTCAAGAGTGAGACAAGGCTGGCCTTTGAAATACAGGTACTACTGGTTTTTGCCAGTTGAGTGGACTGGAGCAATGTAAAATAAAATGTTTTGCTCAAGGACACAATGTGTTACCGGGAATTGAACTCACAACCTTACGATCGTGAGCCAAATGCCCTAACCACTAAGCCACGTACCTTCACACACACAAACACATGATGGAATTCTTTCAGTTTCTGTCTAGCAAATCTACTCATAAGGCTTTGGTCAGCCCAGGGCTATAGCAGAAGGCACCCGCACCAAGTGCCATGCAGTCGGTTGGAACCTGAGACCACATGGTTGGGAAGCAAGCTTCTTAACCGCGGTCTTCCCTTCTTCTCAACCAAAACCGAATGAAGTACAACAAATACTCTTGCCATTGCCAACAGAGATCTAGGAAGCAATAAATATTTATTCAAGGGATTATCTAAAACACAATATATTTCAAGACTTTTGCGTTATTTCCTAAGTAGAAGCCATGGAGCCATTTCGTTGATGTGGCTGACTTCCACCCGGTTTATACCCGACTCTAAATCTAGACGTGGTGTTTCCAGTTGGTGTGAACAACAAATAACTTGTCAAGATTTGATTTCAGGGGACATAACTCCATCACTTCGACCGTTGTAGCTCCTTGTGTAAAGGTTGTGTTAGTCAACTCCAAGCCAAGCTTCATTGAGCACACTCACACGAAGAGACCATCCAGCCTTGACCGCCTCATCTCTTAAAGAATACTAGGACTTCCATTACCTAATGTGTCCTCATTTTAAAGTATCAGTGTTATTTGAAGGAGATCTGACTGCTATTTCTAGCAGGATTCCCTTGTCGCCTCATTAGTGAACAGGCTTCAAAGACAGTAGAGGCCCACTTTCACATTTTAAAGAGGGATGCAACTGGCCACTTTCTGGTAAATATTTTTTCACACGAAAGAGTTAAGTTTCCTGTTCACAATTTATAGATAGAGTTATGGTAGTTTACTTCCCTCCTTCCACACCTCATCGTTTAACGTCCGCTTTCCATGCTAGCATGGGTTGGACGGTTCAACTGGAGTCTGGGAAGCCCGAAGGCTGCACCAGGCCAGTCAGATCTGGCAATGTTTCTACGGCTGGATGCCCTTCCTAACGCCAACCACTCCGTGAGTGTAGTGGGTGCTTTTTATGTGCCACCGACACAGGTGCCAGACGAGGCTGGTGAACAGCCACGCTCGGATGGTGTTTTTTACGTGCCACCAGCACGGAGGCCAGGCTAGGCTGGCACGGCCCTGTGTATAATATATATATATATATAACATACATATATAGATAGATAATTAGATGGATGGATGGATGGACGGACGGACGGATAGATATATTACATATATCATGGTACTGACCAGACAATCAGATGTTGTATACCCCATTGGTCATAAAGCATTTCCAATTCCGTCTTAGTTGTACCATTCTTTTCCCTCTTGACCTAAATTGTCTTCCCATTTCTGAGGAGGCCTTCCAAGTGGCCCTTTCCAATCTGTTAGATACCACTCGGCATCTGCAAGGGTCCACCTGTGACTGTGAACCTTGCAACATGTCCGGCCCAGCAGAGTTTGTGCTTTGATCCCATAATTCACTCTACTCCGTTATTTCATTTCGAATGTGTTCCCTTAATGATATTTCTAGTAAGGATCTTTTCATGACCCTTTGCATATCATGATACATACAATGTGTATGTGTGTTCGTTTCTCTTTTTGTCATCTGGGATTTTATTTTTGATCTTTTATCTAAATGAAAATATTTCCTCCATCTGGCTGCTTTTCTTTCTACAAAATGAGAAGTTACATTGAGGAACTGTTATTTTAACAAGTTGTGTTTATTTATCACCTGACGAGATACATCTGCACCGCTGGATACACCTGAACCAGATGTTGAGTGTCTCACCCATGAGGGATCAATGCTAGATGTGTTGAAACAATTGTCATGATTAATAATAAATTCTCTCGTATATTCCATCTTCCGTCTTTCATTTGCCATATATACAAATATATATATATATCATCATCATTTAACATCTATATTCCGGTGGCACATAAAAAACACCCACTACACTCTCGGAGTGGTTATGTTAGAAAGGGCATCCAGCTGTAGAAACTCTGCCAGATCAAGATTGGAGCCTGGTGTGGCTGTCTGGTTCACCATCCCTCAGTCAAAATCGTCCAACCCATGCTAGCATGGAAGGCAGACATTAAACAATGATGATGATGATTCCATGCTAGCATAATATGGATGGTTTGCCTGGGTCCAACAAGCTGGGCAACTGTGGCAAGCTCCAGTTCCTGCTTTGGCAAAGTTTCTACGGTTGGATGCCATTCCAGGGATGGTTTGTAGGAGATGAAGGTAAAGGTGGCTGTAAGGAAGAAGGGTAGTGGTGTTGTTGATGGTAAATAAGAGTATGGGGTGAAGCTGATAAGAAACAGAGGTGGCTCAGGATAGGGGAGGGGGTGTAGGGGCAGCACAGAAAGGCTGGAGAGCAGCAAATGAATAAAACTGCAGATAGATGAGATATAGGGAGATGGTGTGTAAGGGTGAAGGTAGAGGCGGAGTGGCGAGTGAGGGTGAGATGTAGAGCATCAGAGGTGCACAGGGATGGATATAGTGAGAGATGAACCAAGGTGGTGGTGGGGGGGGACAATAACTGTCAGATATGAAAGGGTATTAAGAATAAGATATGGCAATCATAAGATGTAGATCAAGGGAAAGGAAGAGATAAATGGTGGCACAGAAAGGGTAACCAGTAGAAAATAAAGTGGGAACGGATGATATTAGGAATGAAGGATGTATGTCAAAGGCAAGTGTTTAAAAGGGAGAGGAATAACTGGGAGAAAAAGAAAAGGGGGGGGTCGAAATATGAAGTTCTGTACTCATAGCATCTGAAAAGTACCGGAGTTAGGTGACTTGCACAATTCCAACAAGAACTCAAAATGTATTTGTCTAAACATGGAAAAACAGACCTAAAATAAGCAGTGTGTGTCTGTGTGTATACACACACATACATATGCAGTTGTTTTGTCCTAAGTCCCCTGACCCCCAAATGAAATGACACAGGGTGTGGTTTGTTGACAAAGTAAAAATAAACAGCTACATTCAAGTATCGATGGCTATTTTCTTTATCGGTCTGAAGAAATAGGCTGCGTCCATTACCTTATCAGACCTTCTGGGACGGCTGAAAGTAAATTTCTATATTAACACCCGCACGATTTTCACTAAGAAAAAGAAAAAAAACCCCAAAAAATCGGATTTTTTGCGTGGTATCAAGTACCCTGGCCTCCTAATATGCTGCAAATCCCTTATTTTGGTTTGGAAAAGGGTGGGGGCGAGCACCCCCCTCCTTTTTTTTCAAACCAAAATAACTCTCTCTCTCTCTCTTTTACTCTTTTACTTGTTTCAGTCATTTGACTGCGGCCATGCTGGAGCACCACCTTTTTTTAGTCGAGCAAATCGACCCCGGGACTTATTCTTTGTAAGCCCAGTACTTATTCTATCGGTCTCCTTTGCTGAACCGCTAAACACACCAGCATCGGTTGTCAAGCAATGCTAGGGGGACAAACACAGACACACATATATACGACAGGCTTCTTTCAGTTTCCGTCTACCAAATCCACTCACAAGGCATTGGTCGGCCCGGGGCTATAGCAGAAGACACTTGCCCAAGATGCCACGCAGTGGGATTGAACCCGGAACCATGTGGTTGGTTAGCAAACTACTTACCACACAGCCACTCCTATAAGGGAGTTTTTGGGGGTTTTTTTCTTATTGAAAATCGTGTGGGTGTTAATATAGAAACATACCCAGCTGAAATCAACACGGTTAACGGCCCACTAATTGCAAGTTGACGGCTGCAACTCCGCTGATATAATAATAATATTGATAATGTAAAGAGAAGAGGTGGGCATAACAGGAATGCATGCTTGAGTTGATCCCCCCCCCAAAAAAAAAAAACTGAGGCCATTATAGTAGCGGAGGAGGCGACTAAGAGTGGATATAGTAAGACTGCTGTCACTGTGATACGAACTCACATATTCCTATAAAAACATCAAGTGTTAACAGAATTTTAAATTTTAAAATAACGGACAACAGAAAATGCATTAATTTAAGAAAAAAAGGGAAACTTTCGCTACATAAATTCGTCTAAATACACAAGAGTCGTTAAGTTCGGAAACAGCATTATAAATAAAACAAAATATTGAAACATAATTTCAAATATTAAACAGAGATGTCAAAATCGACATTTTCAATAGTGAAAGCAAAAGAGCTGAATATGGAAACGTCGTTTTGTAAACAAAAAACTTAAACAAATTCATGTTTGATAACAAAAATGATTTGAGAAGAAACATTTCTGAAATATTTACATTTTTCTTTTTTCATTTTTTTTGACAATCGCAAGACAGAAAAACAAAACATTTTAAAGAAATATAAAAACACAGAAACATACCGAATAACAGCGATGCAGCAGTTAGCGGTGTCGAGGGGAAAATCTCCCTTCTGTTAAATATATCCATGTAGGAAGTAAATTTTCTCTTTCTCTTTTACTTGTTTCAGTCATTTGACTGCGGCCATGCTGGAGCACCGCCTTTAGTCGAGCAACTCGACCCCGGGACTTATTCTTTGTAAGTCCAATACTTATCTTTCGGTCACTTTTGCCGAACCGCTAAGTGACTTAATACTTAAATTATTTTAAAAGACTTCTTAATGTCTAATAAGAATGAAAATCAACTCCAAAAGTTGACTTGTACTTTAATTTATTCTTCATCTTTCGAATGAATGGTACAATTGATTCCAACGAGATTTAAGTTCTGAAAGGACGCATCGTAATTAAATCCCGAAAGGCATTTAGTCAAATGCTCTACCTTTTGTGAAAGTAAATAATAAAAAAAATAATTAAGCGTCGTATTTATTGCGAAAAAGCATAAATACTGAATGTAACGGTTTTTGTGTGTTTCTTGAATGGCTTATAAACACCTTCCACGCTGCAATTGTTTTCGTTCCAGCACACGATCTCAGATCAGGTCACTTGCTATGCAAGTACATCTCCGTAATCCCTACAGTGTTATATATAAAAGAAGACACATTGGATTGTGTAGCCCCTGTTGTTGTTGTTGTTTGTTCCTTCTCGGGCCATGCCTGGCTCATAAGGGCTGGTTTCCCGGTTTCCTTGGCATATAGGTTCCCCACCTGGACGGGACGCTGGTCTGTCGCAGGTGAGCTGCAAGATGCAAGAGGAAAGATTGAGAGAAAGTTGTGGTGAAAGAGTTAGCAGAAGTTCACCATCACCTTCTGCCGGATCCACGTGGAGCTTAGATGTTTCGCTCATAAACACACACATCGCCCGGTCTGAGATTCGAACCCGCGAGACCGCTGCTCTAACCACTAGGCCATGTGCCCCCACTCTGCTCTAACCACTAGGCCATGTGCCCCCACTCTGCTCTAACCACTAGGCCATGTGCCTCCACTCTGCTCTAACCACTAGGCCATGTGCCTCCACTCTGCTCTAACCACTAGGCCATGTGTCCCCACTCTGCTCTAACCACTAGGCCATGTGCCCCCACTCTGCTCTAACCACTAGGCCATGTGCCCCCACTCTGCTCTAACCACTAGGCCATATGCCTCCACTCTGCTCTAACCACTAGGCCATGTGCCCCCACTCTGCTCTACCACTAGGCCATGTGCCCCCACTCTGCTCTAACCACTAGGCCATGTGCCCCCACTCTGCTCTAACCACTAGGCCATGTGCCTCCACTCTTATCTAACCACTAGGACAGGTGCCCCCACTCTGCTCTAACCATTAGGCCATGTGCCTTCACTCTGCTCTAACCACTAGGCCATGTGCCTCCACTGTGCTCTAACCACTAGGCCAAGTGCCCCCACTCTGCTCTAACCACTAGGCCATGTGCCTCCACTCTGCTCTAACCACTAGGCAATGTGCCCCCACTCTGCTCTAACCACTAGGCCATGTGCCTCCACTCTGCTCTAACCACTAGGCCATGTGCCCCCACTCTGCTCTAACCACTAGGCCATGTGCCTCCACTCTGCTCTAACCATTAGGCCATGTGCCCCCACTCTGCTCTAACCACTAGGCCATGTGCCTCCACTCTGCTCTAACCACTAGGCCATGTGCCCCCACTCTGCTCTAACCACTAGGCCATGTGCCTCCACTCTGCTCTAACCACTAGGCCATGTGCACCCACTCTGCTCTAACCACTAGGCCATGTGCCTCCACTCTGCTCTAACCACTAGGCCATGTGCCCCCACTTTGCTCTAACCACTAGGCCATGTGCCTCCACTCTTATCTAATCACTAGGACAGGTGCCCCCACTCTGCTCTAACCACTAGGCCATGTGCCTCCACTCTGCTCTAACCACTAGGCCATGTGCCTCCACTCTGCTCTAACCACTAGGCCATGTGCCTCCACTCTGCTCTAACCACTAGGCCATGTGCCCCCACTCTGCTCTAACCACTAGGCCATGTGCCTCCACTCTGGTCTAACCACTAGGCCATGTGCCTCCACTCTTATCTAACCACTAGGACAGGTGCCCCCACTCTGCTCTAACCACTAGGCCATGTGCCTCCACTCTGCTCTAACCACTAGGCCATGTGCCCCCACTCTGCTCTAACCACTAGACCATGTGCCTCCACTCTGCTCTAACCACTAGACCATGTGCCTCCACTCTGCTCTAACCACTAGGCCATGTGCCCCCACTCTGCTCTAACCACTAGGCCATGTGCCTCCACTCTGCTCTACCCACTAGGCCATGTGGCCCCACTCTGCTCTAACCACTAGGCCATGTGCCCCCACTCTGCTCTAACCACTAGGCCATTTGCCCCCACTCTGCTCTAACCACTAGGCCATGTGCCTCCACTCTGCTCTAACCACTAGGCCATGTGCCCCCACTCTGCTCTAACCACTAGACCATGTGCCTCCACTGTGCTCTAACCACTAGGCCATGTGCCCCCACTGTGCTCTAACCACTAGGCCATGTGCCTCCACTGTGCTCTAACCACTAGGCCATGTGCCTCCACTCTGCTCTAACCACTAGGCCATGTGCCTCCACTCTGCTCTAACCACTAGGCCATATGCCCCCACTCTGCTCTAACCACTAGGCCATGTGCCCCCACTCTGCTCTAACCACTAGGCCATGTGCCTCCACTCTGCTCTAACCACTAGGCCATGTGCCCCCACTCTGCTCTAACCACTAGGCCATGTGCCCCCACTCTGCTCTAACCACTAGGCCATATGCCCCCACTCTGCTCTAACCACTAGGCCATGTGCCCCCACTCTGCTCTAACCACTAGGCCATATGCCCCCACTCTGCTCTAACCACTAGGCCATATGCCCCCACTCTGCTCTAACCACTAGGCAATGTGCCCCCACTCTGCTCTAACCACTAGGCCATATGCCTCCACTGTGCTCTAACCACTAGGCCATATGCCCCCACTCTGCTCTAACCACTAGGCCATGTGCCCCCACTCTGCTCTAACCACTAGGCCATGTGCCCCCACTCTGCTCTAACCACTAGGCCATATGCCTCCACTGTGCTCTAACCACTAGGCCATGTGCCCCCACTCTGCTCTAACCACTAGGCCATGTGCCTCCACTGTGCTCTAACCACTAGGCCATGTGCCCCCACTCTGCTCTAACCACTAGGCCATGTGCCCCCACTGTGCTCTAACCACTAGGCCATGTGCCTCCAATCTGCTCTAACCACTAGGCCATGTGCCTCCACTCTGCTCTAACCACTAGGCCATGTGCCTCCACTCTGCTCTAACCACTAGGCCATGTGCCCCCACTCTTCTCTAACCACTAGGCCATGTGCCTCCACTCTGCTCTAACCACTAGGCCATGTGCCTCCACTCTGCTCTAACCACTAGACCATGTGCCTCCACTGTGCTCTAACCACTAGGCCATGTGCCCCCACTGTGCTCTAACCACTAGGCCATGTGCCTCCACTGTGCTCTAACCACTAGGCCATGTGCCTCCACTGTGCTCTAACCACTAGGCCATGTGCCCCCACTGTGCTCTAACCACTAGGCCATGTGCCTCCAATCTGCTCTAACCACTAGGCCATGTGCCTCCAATCTGCTCTAACCACTAGGCCATGTGCCTCCACTGTGTAGTCTCTAATATACAAAAAAGATGTAATGGTTGGTCATTGCTAGAATGTTTTTGATCACATACCTAAGGGGCCAAAACTAATTCTAGGGCACAAGAACAGTAACAATGTTAGTTTGTGTTGGTGGGCGGGGTGGGGGTGTAATAGAAAGGATAAACTTGGGAATAAGATGTTGCTGTTTCTTGTCAGGTTCAAACACTTAAACTAAAACAGAAAACCAGATTATGGATTTCTGTTTATTCCTTTCTAAGAAGGTGATCAATTACTGTCATTTAGGTACATTTTATTCATTAATTCTGCCTCAACAACAGTTGAACTTGTAATATATTCTGTCACAAAAGGCAGCGAGCTAGCAGAAGCGTTAGCACACTGGGCGAAATGCTTAACAGTATTTTGTCTGCTGTTACGTTCTGAGTTCAAATTCCGCCGAGGTCGACTTTGCCTTTCATCCTTTCGGGGTTGATTAAATGTACCAGTTATGCACTGGGATTGATATAATCAACTTAATCCGTTTGTCTGTCCTTGTTCGTCCCCTTTGTGTTTAGCCCCTTGTGGGTAATAAAGAAATAGGTATTTTGTCTGCCATTATGTTCTAAGTTCAAATTCTGCCAAGATCGACTTTGCCTTTCATCCTTTCGGAGAGTCGATTAAATAAGTACCAGTCACACACTGGGGTTGATGTAATCGACTTAATCCCTTTGTTTGTCCTCTCTATGTTTAGCCCCCTGTGGGCAAAGAAAAGCAAATATATTCTGTCACCCAAATATTTTATTTTTGCATTCTGCAATGTCAGCCCAAGAATTATTTAATCTTTTCTCTCTTGTTAAAGCCAACTCAGAATCTCAAATTTCTGCCATGTTTCTGTTGCCATACACTGCTGCCTTTGTTTCAATTAATTTTGTAAATAATGAAGAATTTATTTAAAATATTTCGTTTTTGGATTTGGTTTGCAAGATTCTTTATATGAGTTTGTATGTTGAAGCATATTCTGCTGAGTCCGGGGAGAGTCATTTTCTTTTTGTGCCTTATAATTTAATACACTCATCGGTAAAATTTCCACTTATTTCTTATTTTTATTTTCCTAAAATTTTCGTTGTGTCTTGCAACTTTTTCAATAGTCAAGACTCTGTCCGTTATTTAACTTTGTCATTATTAAGCTGCTATTTGGAACATAGCATGAAATTCTAGTGGAGGATTTTAATTCTGTTCACTTTAAAACAAGAAGCTTATACCAGTAAAGCAGGGATAGTCTCAGGTGGGTTGGTATCAAAAAAGTTAAATACAGCCATGTCAGCCTGGTCCAGAGTGTGTCTCTTTCTTGTTGTGTTCTAAAGAAGCTCTGCTATAATGCTGTTGGTTCCTGCTAAAGCTTCTGACTTTGCTTAATCCCAATCACTGAATATTCCTCCAGGTGCAGTGCTGGATAAACCATTAAGCAAAAATAAGCTTGTGCTTGGGGGATCAAGAGAAGCAAGGGACCACAGAAATGGTAAATGGTTTATGGCACAAAAGAATTCACTTTAACCCTTCAGCATTCAGATTATTCTGTCAAATGTTATGTTTATTTATCCACATAATTTTAAACTAATTACACTTAATTTTGTAGTTTCAAGATTTCAATGGTGTGTTTGTACATTTTTAGAAATACATTGTAGGGTGGGTGTGATAGGCTGAATCTGGTCAGTTACGACACAGAACATTTGGGCTGGTTGTGGCCGGATTAAATACTAATGGATTAAACTTGCTAAAATAATATTCAAAGTATGATAAGAAATATTAATTTTTTAGTGTTCATGGTGTCATGGTGAGGATTTGATTAAAGATTTTGCAATTAAAAAATCTAGGAGAAAACCTTGCAAATATAAAAAAAAAGTGGAAGGATACAAAAATAAACATTATTTTCCATCTTACTGTTAGTTTTGTTTCATATTGAAAACAGAAAAATTATTTTATGGTTTATTATTGTTTATAGTTTGAATTACATATATAGGGATGTACCAAAATCTTTGATGTGCTTAGGGCCTTCAGGGCCAGCCATAGGGTTGCTGGTGCCCTGGGCAAGCTGAACTTTGGTGTGTACAGGCTGAGGATTGTGGAAATTTCCTTGTCTTTGTCATGCCCTCCTTAGTGCCCTCTAGCACATGGTGCCCTGGGTAACTGCCTGAATTGCCGGTACTTTGAGCCAACCCTGAGGGCCTTCATGGCTTTTAATCCAGCCCTGCCTTGGAACATTTAGTGTCTTTCTCAATAATGTCTCTGCTTGAGTACTTATGATGGTACATGTGTGTATGTGTGTGTGTACAACAGAGGAAAGACATAACTTTAAAGTTGTTGGTTGATGCCTAATACAACTGTTCTTTTATTTCAAATCACTTCTGATCATATAGACTTATTATTAAAGGAGTCCAGCCATGTCTATTACATCCTTTTTACCTTTCAGATATATTGTGTGCCAGTCTACATTATCTAACGTACCATCTACATTGGTAGGGAGTAGTTTATTGTACCATCTAATATGGTAAGGAGTAAACTGAGGGAGATTTAACTCTTGCTTCTAGCAGGTTGAGCTGCAACATAGAAGCTCTTTTATTGGCACAAACTACTATTTTTTAAGGCGGCGAGCTGGCAGAAATGTTAGCACGCTGGGCGAAATGCTTAGCGGTATTTCATCAGCCGTTACGTTCTGAGTTCAAATTCCGCTATGGTCGACTTTGTCTTTCATCTTTTTGGGGGTCGATAAATTAAGTACCAGTTACGCACTGGGGTCAATGTAATCGACTTAATCCCTTTATCTGCCCTTGTTAGTCCTCTCTATGTTTAGCCCCTTGTGGGCAATAAAGAAATAACAAACTACTATTTTATTTAAGGGGAATCTAAGTTTTCCCTTAAATGTCTTCCACCCTTACTCTTTTGATACCCAAACACAAGATTACCCCTAGATCTAAAATAGTAATTTTCTCTTTAATGTAATCTTAAATTAAAACCTCCCTTCAAAATTTCATGGTAATTTGTTCCAAATGACAAATTTATTTTGCAAAATTCTTCCTTATTAAGGCTGGTGATTGGAACATAAATTAACAGGAAATAAATTGGAATTAAGTGAAAGAAAAACTGTGTATCTCAACAGAAATATGCGAACAAAAGGGTTAAAACAAAAGGGTTAAAACAAAGCCTTTCAAAATTTCACGTTAATTTATGCTCTAAACACCAGCTTAATAATAACCATGTTATTTTGCTAAATTCTTCATTATTTTCATAATTGATTGAAACAAAGACGGTATTTCAAGAGAAATCTTGCAACAAAACCGTTAAGCAGCAGGGCTGCCATCCATCATCAGGAATAGATTAAAACAAAAGCGTTGAGAATTTTCCATCACTTGCCTCCATGAGATTATAGTCAGCCTAACCTTGGAGAATGCGAAATAATTAATCCCTTCCCATCGTTATCACCATCCAGCCTCAGGCTGCACCAGACAATTAATTATCAGGCAAGTTCAATAGCCTTGTGAAGAAGAAGGAGAAGAAGAAGAAGAAGAAGAAGAAGAAGGAGAAGAAGAAGAAGAAGAAGGAGAAGGAGAAGGAGAAGAAGAAGAGGAAGAAGAAGAAGAAGAAGAAGAAGGAGGCGAAGAAGAGGGAGAAGGAGAAGAAGGAGAAGAAGTAGGAGAAGAAGAAGAAGAGGGAGAAGGAGAAGCAGGAAGAAGAAGAAGGAAGGAAGGAGAAGAAGAAGAAGAAGAAGAAGAAGAAGAGAAGAGAAAGAAGAAAGAAGAGAAGAAGAAGAAGAAGAAGAAGAAGAAGGAGAAGGAGAAGAAGAGGAAGAAGAAGAAGAAGAAGAAGGAGAAGAAGAAGAAGAAGAAGAGAAGAAGGAGAAGAAGAAGTAGGAGAAGATGAAGAAGAGGGAGAAGGAGAAGCAGGAAGAAGAAGAAGGAAGGAAGGAGAAGAAGAAGAAGAAGAAGAAGAGAAAGAAGAAGAAGAAGAAGAAGAAGAAGAAGAAGGGGAAGAAGAATAAAGAGAAGGAGGAGAAAGAGAAGAAGAAGAAGAAGAAGAAGAGAAGAAGAAGAAGAAGAAGAAGAAGAAGAAAGAAGTTTGGATTCTTGGATGTGAGCTTTCCATCTATTCCTCTGCTAGAGTTAACTGCCAAAGCTTCAGTTCCAAGTCACTCACAACTGCCTGAAGCTACTTGCCTAATGAAGAAATCATTAGCGAAGTAAAGAAAGGGGGAAAAACCATTTTGAATAAAATAGAGAATTTCTCTTAATTTCTTTTTCCCTGTGAAATAATCTTTTAGAAACTGCTTCAAAAAAATACCAACATGGCTGATTGTCATTATTTTAGTGTACTTAATTAACCAGGAACGAAAAAGGAAGAGGACAGAGAGGAGAAAGGAGCTGTTGTCTAAATACTTAACTAAATCTTAATTAATTACAAGCACAGATTTTAATAAATCAACATATTTTTAATCACATAGACGTCAGCTTTATCTACTGGTTTTCAAGTGTGATTATCTTGCAGCCAATCAGCATTCTCGAAACTAATGACATCATCAAAATTAGCCAATGATAAGGGACATGTATATGAGGTCACGTTGATGGTAACAAGCACGGCAGCCATTTTCGATTTTAATTAACTAGCTTCTCTTTCTTCCTTGCGATGACTCATGCCAACAAATACAATAGACAGACCGAGAAAATATGCTAATATATACACAGATTGGATTTCTCTCTTCTAAACACTTAGCCATTATATTTCAGTCGGTCGATAATCCTGTATTGTTTTTGCTTTAGGAATGTTTATGGTTAAATATCCTTTCATTAACGCTCAATTCGGACAGTTTTTTCATAAAACATGTCTCATCATATATTATTTTAAAGTTAAAACAAAAACTATGATTCCGTAAACAGCTAAGCAGTCACAAGGGATAAATTCAACGAAATTTCTGGAAGACATCCATTATAATTTCATTATATACTCCCCAGACTCAATTTCGTTTCAGTGTGTGTGTGTCCCACGACATTATGACATAGAATTAAATTAAGAAAAAGATGTGGCATCTTTTATTTTATTTTTTACTATTTTGGAGTAAGATTTAGTATGTCCAAACAGTTAAGACATTGGCTCCGCGACAACGAGATCTCGTGTTCGATCCCACTGCGTGACAACTTGGGCAGATGTCATTTTCTATAGCCTTGGATTTGACCCATGTCCTGTGAGTGAAATTGGAGAGACGGAAGCTGTATAAAAGACCGTCGGGTGGACTGCTCCTGCAATTCCAATAGTACGCAGCATCACGTTGATTTCTACCCACGGATTTTTGTAATCTGCGCGAAATGCTCAGTTTAAGTTAGGAGCCAGTCATTCAGTTGAGTGAATTCTCTTTAAGAAATATGAAGACCATGAAATGGTAACAGTGGACATTATGCTGAAAGAGAAATCTTTAAGTGAGCGTTCTTACATGCAAAATACATATATTGATGGTATAGTCTGACATACGTTAAATCGTGAGTTGAATACTTTGGTTCAACTGCGATGTTTTCAAGTAATTTGTAGACAAAACCTTCCTCTAAGGGAGTTTTAAAATATAAAACCAACAAAAAAAGAGAAATAACTCTTGCGAGTCTAAATCGAGTTGAGATTGACTCGGTCTTTCTTCTAAGTAAATTAAATTCCAGTGAAGAACTATTAAGTATTTATTCTTCTACAACCCCATCAGCCGATGATGTTGTATGTATTTTATAAATATTGGTAGAATCGTTTGAGCGCCTGACAAATACTATGTAGGACTTGCTCTGGACCTCGACTTTCTTGACGTTTTAAGTTCAAATACCGTCAAAGTAGACTTCTTTTCACCCTTCCGGGGTCGATAAAATGAAGTACCAGTCAAGTATTGGAGTCAATGTAATCAACCTGCTCTTTCAATCGGATCTGCTGGCCTTGTGCCACAAATGAGAAATAATTATTATTGTCTAAGGCGGAAAGCCAATACAATCGTTAGTGCGTCGGACAAAATGCATAGATCTCTTTTGACTCGTTACGGTCTTAGTTCAGATTCCACCAAAGTCAACTTTACCTTCCATCCTTTCAGGATTGACAAAATAAAGAACTAGTTGTTGAGCACTGTAGTCGATGTAATCGACTTTCCCTCTTCCCTCAGAATTGCTGGCTTTGTACCAAAATTTGAAGCCCACATTATTGTCCAAAGTGCCATCAACTCTCTTATCCTGCAAGGACTTAACCAACCACCAGTGCTCTCACTAACTGCTACAAATAGCAAGTAATTTCTGTTAAATTACACACAGCTTTATTTTATTCTTTTAAGGAAAAAGCTAGTATTGTATACAATGTAGAAGGTCTGTGATTGATCATAAGTTTTCATAAGAGCCGAATTAAGGCGAAGCAACAACATCAGTTTGGTTAAGAATCTGGCGTTAAGCCGTCGCCCTGTCTAACACGCTCGTCTGGCTCTTGGCTGACTTTGGTAGAGTTTCATCTTTGTAAACCTACAGAACATGTCTCCAGTTCAAGGATAATTTCCAAGCTGTAGTCTGTTGTCTGCCTCCCAGTTCCAGATGTCACAGATACTGACCTTCCTCGTGTGACACGCCATAAGAAAAAGATGTCAAATTATAAGAAACGTATAATAGTGTGTCGCTGTCACATTGATAGTCGTGGTGCAGAGGTTTGGGTGTGATGTCTGTGTTTAGTGAAAAAAGAAAACGTCAGCGACAAATGAAGAGAAATGATTCCAGATGGAGATTGAAACATCCCCCTTGTATTAAAAATCCCATTCATGTCTACAATGGATTATAGAAAAATAAATCGATACAGACAGTTTTAACTGTGGCATTTATTTTATCGACACTACAGGGTGGTCCAAAAGTCTAGTTAACCCCTTACATAGTGTTTATCATTGTTATTACCCCCGCCTTCGCTAAAGCGGGGGTATTGTTTTCAGTCGTGTTTGTTTGTTATTTTTTTGTCCGTGGACAAGATATCTCAAGAACCGTTGGATGGATTCGGATGAAACCTTCAGGGATATTTGGCCTCGTGAATGGTTCAACTGGTGCTTATTTTACCGTTCCCGAAAGGATGAATGGCAAAGTTGACCTCGGAGGAATTTGAACTCGTAACGTAGCGACGGGCGAAATACCGCTAAGCACTTCGCCAGCTCGCCGCCTCAATGTGTTTGAGTTAATAATTATTATTTTTAGAATACACACATGTACACGAATATCAAGGAAAAAGGTATAACCAACCAGATCTACCCGAATACTTGGTTTCTCAGAAACTCGACAAACTATCGAGGCATTCTCCGTTGTTACTCAAACAATTCTGTCATCCAGAATAAAAACAAGCGGAAGAGTTTGGATCCTAAGTTAATTAGTGTGGTGGTCATGCCTCTCTACAAGATAATGATTGAATGCATCTGTTCTTGTAGAATCCAGTTAATTGTTGAAAGTTTTGTAGGCCTGAAATTAATCAACAGGAAAAAAAAAATTCAGTCAACCCCAATAAGAAAAATTATTTATATAAACAATAAAGGATCTATTCAGTTTCAATCGAAAACTATTATTTGCAAACAGTTTAAACGTCTTTTTTATGAAAATATAAATAAAATAAAATTTCTCCCATTAACTGAATATCTGTTGAGGATATTATTTTAACAAGTGACATAATTTGGCTTACACCGCTCACATGTTTTCCGATTCCCAGGTAAACAGTTCCTTATTGTTCTTAATTTCTATTCTGTTAATCCAACGCAATATTTATTTAAATGACTCCACTTAAATAACTTCCTTCCTCCTTTTGTTTCTGTTATTCCAATAAATCTCCTCTCTTTGAATGCAAACATAGGACTTTAGATAAGTATTTATCCTCAACTCTTTCACTCCCCACGTTTCGACTGTTGGTCGCCGCAGCCACTCTCTCTTTGCTTTGTCCATATCTTGTTACTTCTATTTAATTACCCTAAATGTTCTTGGGCTGAAATGTTAGTGATGATAAACTTTGATAATTATACGGCGACATATTTTGCTAAACTTTGTACTACTATGGGAGTTTTTCATGGCTTATAAACCGGCCGGTCCTTGCAAATACGGCCATAAACTCAATAGGGTTCATTGAACCTTGCCATGTGCAACCAACTGGGGCATTTGGTATTGAATTGTTGTGTTATTCCTTGTCCCTTTTCTTCTCTTGGTTTTGGATTTGTGTATTTAATGTGGTTTTGTATTATATATATGTATCATATCACACAGCTATTTCTATAAAAAATAAAACTTTCTTAACATTCACACACATTACTCAGTGTGAGAATTATAAGGAGGTGCTTTTAATATCTAGAAAGGGTTTAATCCCTGGCTGCGATCAAATCTTCTCTTCTGGTCGTCTTCGTTGTAATTGCCAGCTTCTTGTGTTCAGATCCCACTAAAGTCTTTCATCATTTTTGATACCTTTCCAGGGGAGTGGGCTGGTGAAATTCTTAGAGCTTTGGACTAAGTGCCTTGTGGTGTTTGTTCTGACATTCTGAGTTGTTGGGTGGGTTATCCCCAACCACCTGGTTCCTGGTTGGTAGATTAATCTGTCATCTGGCTTCACCCTACCCCACGGTCCCTGACTGGTAGACTAATCTATCATCTGGTTTAATCCCACCATCTGATCCTTGAGTGTCCTCAGCAGGAATCACTCTTCTTGCAAGCATTAAGGCCGGGACTCTGGTTTCAGAATGACTTTCACTGGTTTCTGAAGACCCTGAAACAATAAAAAACCATCACTGCTACCCATCCTTTCTCTGTTTTAGCCCCACCAACGACTTTGATGAAATGGAAGTTCTGACATGAAGTGTTGCACTGTTTTGGTGTTGGAGATGTTGATGTCAAATATCTTCATAGAATAGATCAAATATTCTTTTCTACTCTAGGCACAAGGCCCGAAATTTTGGGAGAGGGGGCCAGTCGATTAGATCAACCACAGTGGGCAACTGGTATGTAATTTATCGACCCCGAAAGGATGAAAGGTAAAGTAGACCTCGGCAGAATTTGAACTCAGAACATAAAGACAGACGAAATACCGCTAAGCATTTCGCCCAACGTGCTAACATTTCTGCCAGCTCGCTGCCTTAGTTAGAATTGATCAAATATTATTGTTTCTGGCAGAATGGTTAGCATACCAAGCAAATTGCTTAGCATTTTATCTGTTTTTGTTTTGAGTTTGAATTCCGCCGAGGTTGACTTTGCCTCCTTCCATCCTTTCAAGGTTGATAAAATAAGGACCAGCTGAGCCCTGGGGTCTATGTAATTGAGTTATCTCTCCCTCGAAATTGCTGGCCTTGTGCCAAAATGTGAAACCAATATTTATGCTGCTGAAAAAAAAAAGTATAAAGAATGAAAAATGACAAAAGTGATTAATTAGTCTGTCAGTTAAATTTGTGTGTGATTGTCTTTCTAAGCTTCTGAGGCTGCCATATGTCCAGTGTTTTTCCACATTGCTTCTCCACAGGCATTTGGCATTGTGGTTAGGATGTTGAAATCATGGATGTAAGATCGTGGTTTCGATTCCAAGACCCTGTGGGGCATTGTGTTCTTGAGCAAAAAACTTCATTTCATGTCACTCCAGTCCACTTAGCTATAAATGAGTTCCAGCAATAGTTGGAAAGTTAACCCAGTGGGGAATGTTGTAATCTCAATCATATGCTATGGAAATCAGGTTGAGGTCCAGCCTCTAGTCTTAGGGCTCAGAAGAGGCCCAGGTCTAAATAAGTCTTCTAAAAATATAGCATGCCAGCCCCTAGGGTCATGTGGCTCCTGGTTGACAATCATTGCTGTGGAGCAAATGTTCTCAACCAGGGTCCAGATGACCCTTTTGAGGTCACGTAAGATTTTGTTTTTAAAATTTATGTGCAATAAATTGGTTCTACTTCTTCAAAACCCAAAATATTTTAATGACTTTTTTTATACACTTCCTAATAATATTTAATTATAAAAATACGATAAGATTTTTTTAAACACGAGTAAAGTGGGAATGAAAGGGGTCCACAGGTAAAAAGTCATTGAGAAACTCTTAGGGAGTCTTCAGTTCAACAGAGTGGAATAAATATAATTCAGTGATTTGGATGATTAGATGTGGCCATTAGAGATACTCTTTAAAATAACACAAATACAGTAGAACCTCAGTTTTTGAACAACTCAGATCACGAATGAATCATACTTTATCTCTTGTCTTTCTCATATTCATTTAATACAGTAGTACCTCTGTTTACGAATGCTTCTGATCACAAATAAATTGCGCTTTATATCTTTCTATCTATCTATCTATCTAAATGAAGCATGATTGCCCTTACTGCCGAAACAGCTGTCAGATATGATATAATTACATATTATATTTTATATTTCTATTTCCTTGTCTAATTATATTTACAATATATTTTGTATAATGCCTTTACTGTTTTGTAATGGTGTAATAAAGTATTGATTGGGTATCATCTGTTGGTTGATGTTTGATTGATTTAAGTATGTTTCTCCATTTTCTAATTTTGTAGTATATATATATATCTAAATATATATACACACATATACATCCAAGCATGATCATGCTGTAGATCGGCTCTCATGCCGGTGACATGTGAAAAGCACCATTCGGGCGTGATCGTTGCCAGCATCGCCTTACTGGCATATGTGCTGGTGGCATGTGTAAAACAACATTCGAGCATGGTCATTGCCAGTGCCACCGGACTGGCTCCCATGCAGGTAGCATGTAAAAAACACATTTTGAGCATGGCCGTTGCCAGAACAACCTGACTGGCCCTCGTGCCGGTGGCACGTAAAAGTACCCACTACACTCTGGGAGTGGTTGGCATAAGGAAGGGCATCCACCTGTAGAAACTTTGCCAGATCAGAATGGTGCCTGGTGCTGCCTTCTGGCTTGCCAGCCCTCAGTCAAACTGTCCAACCCATGCCAGCATGGAAAGTGGATCTTAAACGACGATGATGATATAAAGAACGATTTATTCACAATCAGAGTTGTTCGAAAACCAAGGCACTACTGTATTTAATTCTATTTTCCAGCTGATTTCCCTGCCAACTACCATCACTTCAGTCTTCTCCGGGCCTCCAACACCCAAAGAAACTCTTGCTGTATTCAATGGAAGTATTTAATGAATCTGCGTTTTGACAAATGCTTCCAACAGGGAAAAGTCTACAACCAAACGGCAATTATTTGTCCTGCAGGAAGCATTTTCTCTGTTTATACACTGAATATTTTGTGAAAACCTTTTAACATCAGATATAATTACCTCATTCCTCCAGAAGTGAAGAACAAGAATCAAAATATTGGTAATAATTATTTGAACCAAAAACTCAACTGTTTTATAAAGTCGAAATCAACAAATATTTGTCATTAATTCAGGGAAAACCTTGATAGCTACATGTCTGATATGGCTTTGACAAGTCAACAGAGAGTTGTTTACAAGAAGGACAAAGAGATTGTTTCCTTAACCTTTGATTGTGAAAGTCCGTCTTATTGGCCAATGAAGAAGCTCAATTGTTCAATCTGCCATCGAAGGTTTCATCTCCGCACTACTTTAAACTTACATAAAAAAGTCCACTTCGCACTAAAGCCGTATACATGTCCAAGCTGTTTTACTCAGTTCCCCACCAAAACACTCTTACACAGACATTCTTCCTCCCACACCAACCTTACGGAACCCAACTGTTTTCTCTGTAAAAAATTCTTCTCTGACTTTTCCAGTCTGAAAACCCACGAGTTTTTCATGCTTTGTGTGAAACCATTTGAGTGTAATAAATGTGAGATGAAGTTTACTCTTAAAGCTCAACTTTGGCAGCACCAGAAATTACATAAAATGGCAAATGTTGAAAGGCTCTTTAGATGCGAAACCTGTGGCAAGAATTTCTACTCCAAAGGTGCTTTCTTTGTCCATAAACGCTGGCACAAGAACAGCCGTCAGCTTTCGTGTGAGCTTTGTCATCAAAGATTTTATCTCAAGAGTTCTGTGTTTGCTCATAAAATCAAACATTCTTCTTCACCTTAATGAAAAAAATGATGGAACAAATGATTGTGTGTGTGTAAATATTGTAAATAAACATCCTGATTGATTTCAGCTGTTCTTTTTTTTTTGTTTTTGTTTTTTAATATCTTCCAATTGTAATTAACAAGAATCTTACTTTATAATTGCTCTCAGTGGTTGGGAATCAGAAATAGAAAACTTGATAAATTTGACAAATTTTTTGGAAAGGGCATGGTTGCATAAATTAACCCAAGACATGACTGGTATTTATTTTCTCTCCTCTGAAGGGCTAAAAGGTGAGCAGATGCCAACAGGATTTGAACTGAGAATATAAAAAGACTTCAGAATAAGTTTCAAGGCATTTTGTCTGCGGCTTCATTCTGTCATTCATTTCTTGAATAATAACTTGAATCCAGAAGACACAGCTGGAATAATTACCACAAGGTAATTCTTGTTTTAACAATTCAGCCAATTAACTTCCTTTATATAACGACGGCTGATGCCAGCGCTGCCTTGACTGTCTTCTGTGCCGGTGGCATGTAAAAAAGCACCAACCGATCGTGGTGGCTGCCAGCCTCCCCTGGCACGTAAAATGCACCCACTACACTCACAGAGTGGTTGGCGTTAGGAAGGGCATCCAGCTGTAGAAACACTGCCAGATCAGATTGGAGTCTGGTGCAGCCTCCTGGCTTCCCACACCCCGGTCGAACTGACCAACCCGTGCTAGCATGGAAAACAGACGTTAAACGATGATGATGATGAATAGGGAGCTTACGGACTCCATGGCTTCTTAAATATAATGGTTATGGTTTTAGCTGGTTTATATTGGTTAAAATAATTCTTCTTACATCTTAGTCATCATCAACATTGAAAGCCTGTTTTCCATACTGGCATGGGTTGGATGGTTTGGCCAGGGGCTGCACCAGGCTCCATTGCCTGTCCTGGCATGATTTCTATGACTGGATGTCCTTCCTAATGCCAACCACTCCACAGACTCTACTAGGTGCTTTTTGTGTGGCACCAACTCTTAAATAATAACTACCTGTATCATAGCTGCCTCAATATAATGATTATAATAATCTTACCCAGATCCTAGCTGCCTAAATATAATCATAGTTTTAACATATTCACGGCAGCTGAATGTCTTGGCAATGGATACATACAACAGTACAATCTGTACTATGCTGGTCAACTGGGTTGTTGATAGTTAAGTGTTGTGTATATTGAGTAATGCCTCACTGTGGTACCTACTTAGAGCCAAGTGGACAGAGTCATTGATATTTAAGTGGTTTGTACAGCCAAGTTGATGGGGCTGTTGATAGTCAAGTGTTTTGTCCATGGATATAATACATTGAATGATGCACCAATGTGTGGATGAGACGGGTAAGTGGGGCAAAATGAGTAATTTCCAATTTCTTATTCTTTTTTTTTCGTTTGAAATTGCTACACAGCTGTGATGAAGTGGGGCAAAATGAGTAATTTCTGATTTTTTTTTTTATTTGCCTAAAATCACCACTCTACAAGTATTGCACCATCTTTGGGAGTAATATTTGATCAGCATAGTTCTTGTTGAAGCTGAGAAGGTTTAAAACAGGTGGCAGCTTAACTCTTTTTTTTCTCAAATGTCACCCAGTAGTAATTGAGGTTGCTAATGAAATTATCTGGATAATTTTTGGTGTTTAACAATCAATATTCTTTTCTCTGTTGGATCCCAAGTCAACTTTTTGCCCAACACTAATGTCTAATTTGAAAGTTTTTCATTTTCTAATGTCTAAATTGAGGCAAAATGAGTAATGATTTATTTCAATAATTTTTTTTCTTTAACCCTTTTGTTACTAACCCAGCTCTGGCTCTGTGGTAAAATGTCTTGTTTTCATACGTTTGGAATTAAAATATTCCACCAAGCCTTAGTCACAATTTATGTTCCAAACACTAGCTTAATGTTAACTAAGTTGTTTTACTAAATTATTTGTTATATTTAAAATAATTGAAAGAAACACGGTGCATCTCAAAATAAATACAGTAACAAAAGGGTTAACAACATTGTGCATAAATATATCAAGAAGATCTTGAAAATGCTATTGAGAATATTTCCTGTCATGTGCTATTTTGCCATGATCCTCTTTCATTTGATCTAGATGTTTGAACATTTCTGATTTCTGTGATGTTTAAGGATGGATTTTGATGTGTATGAGTCTGTTTTCAAATGTAATTCTGGGGAGAGGAAAACTAACCTTATCTTGGTTTAGTCAACTAAATTTGTCTTTCTTATGCTCAAAGAGAAAGATAATTTTCTGAAATAGTGTTCTGCAAGCTATTGAACATATGGTGTAGTGGTTAAGAGCATGGGCTACCAACCCCAAAATTCTGAGTTCGATTCCAGGCAATGACCTGAATAATAATAATAGCAACAACATCGAAAAATACCTTAGGAATGAGAACCCAGGTTCGAAAATTCCCCAAGACATCTGGAGGGTATATCAACAAACAAGATGAGGACAAATATCCGTCAAATGTAAATAATTCCTCATCTCTTAAATATAGAACTGTAATATATTTCTCTTCTCATATTCATAAAAGGTGTAAATATTACTCATTGTGCCCCACCCCCAGCTACATACAGCCAAGGAGACTGTCCAGAAGAGTTGCAGGAGATTCTGAAGTCATCTTGAGGCTGTAATTGATCCAATGGCGATTTTATTGAATAAATTTACTCTTTAGTATTTCAAATGAGATGTCAGTGTTATTTTCATTTTTGTGTAGTTTAGATGAGTCTATTCACCACACCCTGTATATGTATAGATATTGTATATATACATACATACATTTATAAATAAGATGGGCTTCTTTCGGTTTCCATTTACCAGATCAACTGACAAGGCTTTAGTATTCCTGGAACTATAGAAAGCACATGGCCAAGGTACGACTCAGTGGGACTGAACCTGAGACCACAAGGTTGGGGAGCAAACTTCTTAACCACACAGCCATAGCCTGAACCTGTGTAAAACAAACACATGCAAAAAAAAAACATAACAATGACCAAAGCCCTGGCCATGCCCCCCCCCCACGATGTATTTTAGTGAAGAAAGACAGACAAGAAGCTAGATGTGTTTGTTCTCTTTATTTAGCATACTTCACCTTTAAAGAATGAGGGGTTGTGACGTGACACCGCCATACAAATCAAAAGTTAAAAGATACTTTTTATGTTTGTCCAAACAGTTTCATTTCATGTGTGGGGCATGTTTGGAGAGGATGACAGACTTCAAACTGGTTGTCTATTCTTTCAGATACAGTTTCTTGGGGTTTTGAGGGGAGCAGGGGCCGCAAAAAGGAGGGAGGAAGGGAAGAGTAGCAATCCCATTTTCATGGTTTTGTTATTTTACCTCTTTTAATATTACACACACAATATGTGAGAGGATGTGTACACGTGTGTATACGGATATACCCACACACAATTGCAGATATATATAAACATGTGTGTGTGTGTGTGTGTGCCTGTATATATTTTTTATATAATATATACTTGTGTATATATATATATGTGTGTGTGTGTGTATATATATATATATATATAATATATATATATATATGTGTGTATGTGTGTGTGTGTATGGTTTTATATATATATATATAAATTTAAAGAATAAGGAGAAAATGGAGAGATAATTAATAAAATTATTTATTAATTATAAAATTTGACAGCATCTCTGACAGCTGTTTCGATTCAGAAATCTTTAGATAATTAAAGCATAAAATTAAAATGATCATAAGATGAATCTCTTGAGAGGTAGTAAGGATATACTGGTGAGAAATACATTTTGAGATAATGGCTCCATTTTCTCCTTATTCTTTAAATATATAAACATATGAACTACGGTTTATATGGTTACCTTATAGTTGAACTTTCTGTGGATTGGTAACTAACCAGTATTTTCATTGGATTTATGATCCCTTAATGAGGTTTATCACCTTTACTTGATATATATATATATATATACATACACACATACATACATATGTTCTTATACATTCAGTTGTTGGACTCTAGCCTTGCTTGGCATCAAATATGTAAATATATATATATATATATATATATATTACACACACATACATATACATGTTTATGATGCAAGAGCAATAAATAAAATCAGTTGGTGGACTTAATTAGTTTATAAGTAAATTTAGTTAACGAGTCATTAGCCCAAATGACTGTGGTAGATGTGGGGGGGGATAGGTTATTGTGGGTTCAGGACAGTGATGTCTCTGAGAGACGTCAACAAACTGGAGAGGGATCAAAGGTAAAACGCTGGCTCTCATTTGTAGGTTTCTATCCCTGGACTATTGAAAACATACCATACATATCTGAACACACACACTCATATATATATATATATATATATATATATACACACACACGCACGCGCATATGATTTTAAATTCTCTCACACACACATATATATATATATATGAAAATGTAAATTTCAGTCATAAGAACTGGGGTAACCTGAGGTTATGTTAAAAGACACTTGTCCAAGATTCCATGCAGTGAGATTGAACCTGGAACCTCATGATTGAGAAGTAAACTCCTCAACCACTCGGCCATCATGTCTCCTGTACAGATACATATATCTATAATATATGTGTGTATGCGTACACACGCATCCAAAAGCATGGTTTTTATATAAATGTATTGTTCGGTATTTTGTAACCAAATTGTTGATTAAAAAAAAAAAAAAAACAGAAAAGGAGATGAAACTTTATCTTTGATGGTTTATTCAACCAGTGAAGAGTTGGTCTCACTGCTTCAATAAACTTTTAAAGGCAAAACTCAAAGTCCCACTCAGTATGATATAATACAATATTGTGTGCACACACATATATATATGCATACACAGTTGGATGTGTGCCTATATATATATATATATATGTATATGCAGACGGATGTGTGCCTATATACATGTATTTATATATATATAAAAGCCACATGTATTAAATAGCAGCAGTGCTTTTGGAAATGGGAATATTTAAGGACCAAGGAGATAGTATGAGAATTCTTGGTGCTAAACTTTCTGCTTTGAAGTTGGTGTAAAACAAATATAAAATATATTTTATATTTTCAAGCTGGTCGTTTTAAACAATTTTTTAAATCATCGATAAATCATTAAGTTGTGTTGTGGCAGCAACAATTGGGATGCCAGACTAAGTTGTCTTTGGTATTCAGTTGTGTCCCTTTAGGTTCTGAGTTCAAATCAGGCTAAGGACAACTCAGTTTTTCATTATTTCAAAGCTGATAAAATATGAACCAGTCAAGTCCCCCCCCCCCCAACAGACACACATTCCTTTTAAGATTTGTGGCCTTATGAGAAATCACCCCTTTGTTGTTTTTTTTAACAATTATTATTGGCCCTTTCTCTCCAATTTTGGCACAAGGCCGGCAGTTTTGAGGGGGAGGGGCTAGCTGTCTCAGTGCTCTACAAGTACTTCCTTCATTAACCCCAAAAGGGCAAAAGGCAAAATCGACCTTGGCAGAATTTGAATTCAGTGCCTAGTGCACTATGGATTCTGCCAGCTCACCACCTTAATAATAATAATAATGTCATCAACGACCCCATCAGTGGTCTACAGACAAATCTTCTGTGGCATGAAGATTTTTTAAAGCTTTGTTATTGCATTCATATATTTCATTATCCTGTCCGCCATCAGACTGCGTTAAACGATGTTTAATTGATTTTGTTTTCTTTAATTTTTATTCGAATCTCCTTAGTTTTTACACTCAAGTGGTCCTTGAAAATATTCAGTTAACCTGAATGACCGATGATAAGAAACCAGTTGAGAAACCCTTTGGGAAGGAGGAGGACGTTTAAGCGTCTAAGGTTTCAGGGTTTTAGAGAGATCCCTAAATTGAAAAGGCTTCAATGAGAATTGAAGCCTGTTTGCATATTTGTCAAGAACTTAACATGTTCCTCCATATGCAAGAAATAATCAGGATTATTTGCATAATTAATTGATTTCTGGGTTTAGCACTAAGTGTTGCTGAGTTAATCCACTTTGGAAGTTGACTGATTCTTTGAATTATCAACCCAGGATGAATGAAAAGTGAAGATGGCCCAAGCAGGATTTGAACTGACAATCTAAACTGATGCCACGAAATATTGTAAGGCATCTGTCTAACAATTTATCAATTCTGCCATGCCATCATCATCATCATCATAATAATTCTTTCTAATTTTGGCACAGGGTCAGCAATTTTGAGGAGGTGGGGGGAGGGATTGATTACACTGACCCCAGGACCAAACTGGTAATTATTTTATCACACCTGAAAGAATGAAAAATAAAGTTGACTAAAGCAGGATTTGTGCTCCGAACGTAAAGGACCAGGAAGAAAGGCCACTAAGCTCACTGCATTAGAAGGGTTTCAGATTTTGGCAGAAGAGCAGCAAGTTTAGGGGAAGGGGTCCATCAATTAGACTGGCACCAGTACTTGATGACTGTCCGACAGGCCAACGGTTTTAGCAGATTGCTGCCTTAAAAAACAATACAAATAATACTAACAATGATAATGAAAAAATTTGGCACAAGGCCACTGATTTTGCTGGAGGAGGGGAAGACATAATTGATGTAAATCACCCCAGTATATAACTGGTAATTAATTTAATATTTTCAGTGAAAATCTGATTTAATCTGATGTAGTTTTCCAGACCAGATGGCTTAGTGTTCTTTCCAACCTATGGTCAGTTTGGAAGGTGAAAGGTCATTGTCAATGACCCCACCTCCCTCAATGACCAACTTCTATAAAAAATTTAGCCTCAGTGTTGTGGGTTCGAGTTTGGCCAAGGTCATAAGTGATATATTTTATTGAATTTTTTCCTGAAATTTGAACTCAGAATGTAAAGGAAAGTAACTAAATAATAGGAAAGGGTTTAGTCTGGGGATCTACCAATTCACTGCCGATATGTGTACACACGTGTATGTATATACATACATACATACACACACGCACATACATATATTAATGCATAGTTAACACTTTGTAATGATCAAAATGTGTAAGCCAGTCCGTTCCTTCCCAGAACTGCATCCCACTAGAATCCCTTTCTCTGTCTTTGTTTTTCCTACACCTCTCCAACCCCCATCAATCTCACCAGCCTGGTCAAGGCCTGCAAAGGTCATGGACACCCTCAGCCTTCTTCCGTCTCTGATCATCTTATATAGTGTAGCGTACTTCACTGTTCAGAGTACAGACACCAGTGAAGGACTGTGGACAAATATGGAATGTGTAAGGGAGTTTAGTATCAAAGTGAATCCTCTTAAAAATGGGGCAGGGGTTATGTGGAAACGACTTAAAGGTATTTCTCTTTTACTTTTTTCAGTTAGCCTGCAGCCATGCCGGAGCAATTTTTAGTTGAATGAATCAACCCCAGTAATTATTTATATACATATATATCTTATATACAAGTTTCTTTCAGTTTCCATCTACCAAATCCATTCACATCATCATCATCATCATTGTTCGACCGTGGTCGAGACAATGGAATTTACCATGCTACGCCAGACTTCATGGTCCATCATGGCATTACGGAGGTCCTGTTGCTGGATGCCTGTATCCCTGGAGATTACATCAAGGTAGGAGAGCTTTTGTTGGCCCAAGGCTTTAGTAGAAGACAGTGCCACACAGTGGGACTGAACCCAGAACCAGGTGGTTACCAGAGACACACCTGTGCCTATATTTGTAGGTAGATACAATATTAAATTCTTACTATATGGAAACTGAGTTAACTTGTTTTTTGATAGTCAGCTGCTTTCCGGAATTCTCCACATTTCATATTATGTATCTACACACATTTCATTTCCATTGGCCAACAGAGAGGCTGTGACAACTGATTTGCATATGATTAGGTTTGTTTATGGAGAGAAAGAGTTTAATGATTTCAATTGATCTATGAAGCACTTAACATCTTTGCGACTCTCACGATGGCGTTGGCAGGATTCCAGAAACATGCGTGAAAGAGAGATCAATGAATTGGCCGAAATTGTTTGGGAAGTTGCAGACCATTCTAGAAGAACGTAAAACGATGGGGGTAAGAAATTGCTTTTTCTTTTGACTACTTAGTCCTCGGAAGTGGGTTGATGGGCAGAGCCCCTTGCAGGCGTTCCCAGACCAGTAAGGCTGACATTTGTAGGGAGGAAATAGGGGAAGACTAAGAGAGAGTTACAGAGTTATAATTGTGGAGAGAGGAATGGGAAAAGGATCTGTGGTTTAGTAGGGAGCAGCGAGTGAGGTGAGCTGGGGGCCTCAAACAGGTTTGGTAAACAACTTGTTTGTTCAACAGGGGACGTTGTAGCATTACTAGAAGATTCTATGGTAGGGTTAGTAATTATAGTGGTTGTTGAGTAAAGGCTAGCTGGATGCAGTAACAAAAGCTCGTTACTAACATTTTACACTGGACTGTCCTCTGTCATGAGGGTGGAGGGTCAGGTGGAAGTTTACAATGGACAAAAGAAATAGACATTAGACCATAACTTAAGAACCACAAACACTTTAAAAGCTGACAAACTGATGACAAACTACATTTCAACCTAAAACTCATTATTGATCAATGGCCGAAACATAATAAACTAATGCAATGTTAATTAATTAAAAGACTGCACTTCATAGTGAGTTATCAGCTGTTAATGAGCAGTCATACTAAAGTCAGAATGGATTTGTGAAAGATCCGATCGCTGGTTTTATTAAGGGTCATTGACATTTATACCAGTGATGTAGCATGGGTGCACCCACAGGGGACAGTGGCCCTGAGGGTGCAAGATTTCAAAACAAAAAGAAAATAATGAAAGTAGTGATGGGCCATGGCTTGTTGGGGGTGGGGGGGTATGTGAAATAGTTGCCTTGCTTGGAGTGCTGACAACCAACACTATGCCTGTGATCTCTACAACTACTCCCAAAGGCTTCTACCTAGTCTCCAACAGCCACACTACACCAAAGTTACTGTCGACGTTAACAGTGAACCCCCACAACCACCAACGACATAAAACTACACATTTTGAGGTTTCTCAAGATTATACAGCAATACAATCTCAAGCATCATCATCATCATTATTATTATTGTTGTTGTTGTTGTTAAGATAGCGATACATGCCATCAAAGTGATGCTGGGTTACAAATATACAAAGCCCAATATACCCATAGTTACTACCCGTCTGATAAGGGTACACCAGACACATGCATCACATCCAAATGTGAAAGACATGGTGACCTCATATCAAGCTAAACAGAGCATGACGTTATTATTATTATTATTATTATCATTATCATCATCATCGTTGTCACTATTTTTAATGGGTTGTTGGCTTAAAAATAAGAAAGTATATATATAACGTGTATGCATGCTGTTTACATAAATATGTTTATGCCTGATGTTCATATATATATATATATAAATCCACACACACACACGTGAGCATTTGAATTTACAAGAGCAAGAAAGGTACTCAATACATATATTAGAGTATATATAGAACATATTCATTTATTCAAAGCTGGAGGTTCTCTCCAGCACTACTCTGAGTTTCATGTTTCCATTTTTCACACAGAAACTTACAGTAGAAATGGAGAGAAACCTATATATAAACACATGTATGCATACACACACACACAAGATATGTTATTCTATGTCCAACAGCAGACAAACCAGGTTCTATAATTCAGGTGCCATTTGAAATACAATCAACAGTGAAGTGAAATACAATGAAACGATGAACCTGACCTCTTCCCCACACACACACGCATACTATCTCTTCTTCCTCCTCCTCCTCCTCCCTGATAGTTATTGGTAATGCAGTGGCGGAAACGGAAAATACTTGGGGATGAGGGGATACTGGTGGAAGCTGTCCCCTGTTGTGTTGACCCCTGATAAATAAAGGGAAGGGATATTTTGGATAGTTTTATTCATAAACACATTGCGTACATAGAACAGTGTGTGTACTATGTGTTGTGTGTGTGTGTGTGTATGTATATATATATATATATATATATATATATATATATATATATATATATATACATCCCACACCCACACACACATATATGTATATATATATATATATATATACATATATATATATATATACATACATGTGTGTGTGTGTCTGTATGTATATATATATGTATGTACATATATGTATATATATATATATACACACACATGCATACATGTATGTACATATACACAAATATATATATATATACAACACAAACACACTTTCATAACTGGAGAGTAACAGATTTATATTTTTGTACTCAGCTAAATTCTTTTTGTAATAGTTATTTCAGATGTATGTATGTATATATGTGTATATATGTATATATATATATATATATATATATATATATATATATATATACATATATATACATATATATATATATACACACACATGCATACATGTATGTACATATACACAAATATATATATATATATATATACATACATGTGTGTGTGTGTCTGTATGTATATATATATATGTAAACAGACATGTATATAAGTTTACATAAATGGCAGCTGATCTAAGAACACAAGACATCTCAGTCTCCGAGTATAGAATGAAGAGTGAAGATATTTTATAATCTGAGGGATTTTAGAGAAACCGGCCAATCCAAGGAAGTGTTTCTTGCAATGTAATTCCTGCCTGAATTGGGTTGAAACAGAATAGATATAGAAAAACCTTCCTGATTGGTCAGTTTTCCCTGGCCTCTTTTCTGGTTCTGTTCAGTTTTTCATGTAAAGTTAAAAGATTCAATGGTTGGGGGCTGAATTTATTCCAATTGGAAACATCTGTGTTCATCAGTGGAATTCTTCTGTTGGGAACACAATGACATAAAAAATATCCCGTTTTAAAAAAAAAGAGATTTTCATAGAAATTTCCTCCATTTCTTTACGTGTGGTTATGAGGTTGTTTTCTAGAGATAAGCTTCAATGAGAATGTGTCGTCGTTTCAATGGTTAGGAGGATGCGGCGTAAACAAAGAGCTCAGGTGTGGGGTGTAGCCAGCTGTGAAAGTAGAACTGAGTGCAGACGTATGAACTGAAGCATAATTTTTTTTTGTGGGTGGGGGGCGTGGAGGGGTTTAAAAGTTCGAATGAGATTTACTCACTGATACACAAACACACTGAAAAGTGTAACGGTCTCAAACTGAACAGTAGAAAAAAAAATTTCATATACATACATATACATATATATACATATATATACTTATACATATATATACATTTACATGTATGTGTGTATATATCAAAGAACTTTTTATACTTGGTGAGATTTTTCCTGCCAAATTCAAGGTTCAAAGCTCTTTCTCTTTAAATTTTCTTCTATAGCTTTCGTCATCGACTCCTGCTATTTTCTTGTAGTTTAATTGGTGGGATGCTGTGAAGGGTTTTCTTTGAAGAAGCAGAAATAAAGATCGGAGTTCAGACTTGGTTCTGTAAACCGGGACCTGGGTAGAGAGTCTGCCATAACAGAGTACTCATCGGTGTGTACTCTTTGATGTTTTTGCATGAAGTTGGCTTCAAGAAATTGTTCCGGACAGGTTTATGTATTCTTTTGTGATTTTGCATTTCTTCCATGGTGGCAAACTGCTTTGTACATATGTCACACTGTGGTGGTGGAGATGTACTCGTGGCATGTATTCTGTGGTGCATCTGAAGAGCATCTCGCTGAGGGAATTGTTGCATACACATTTCGCAATTCAGTGGCTTATCAGGAGATGCATGTATCTTTTTATGTGCTTGCAGTTGAGGTTTCCGGACGAATTGTTCTCGACATATATCGCACTGAAACGGTTTCTCGCCCGTATGACTTCTTGTATGTATCTGCAGTTTGTCCTTCCTTGCAAATTGCTTCGGACAAATCTCACAGTGAAATGGTTTTTCGCCTGTGTGTATTCGTCTATGGATCTTCAAGTGATACCTTTGGGCAAATTTTTTTGAGCAAATTTCACAATGGAAAGGTTTTTCATCGGTGTGAGTCCTTCGATGGATTTGCAGACGGTCTTTCCTCGCAAACTGTTTCGAGCAGATCTCACAGTGAAAGGGTTTCTCCCCTGTATGAGTCCTTTCATGAATCTGCAGTTTGTCCTTCTGGACGAACTGCTTCGGACAATAGTTACACTGGAACAGTTTCTCACCCGTGTGTGTCCTTCTATGCAACTGCAGCTTGTCACCTCGAGAAAATTGTTTCGGACAAAATTCACAGTGAAAAGGCTTCTCTCCCGTATGGAGTCTCTCGTGGATCTTCATTTTCCCCTTTTCGACAAACTGTTTTTCACAATATTTACACTGGTACGGCCTTTCGCCCGTGTGTGTACTCTTATGAATTTTCAGCTTGTCTTTACGGGAAAACTGCTTCGGACAAAATTCACAGTGGAAGGGCGTCTCACCTGTGTGAATCCTCTCATGAATCTGAAGCTTATCCCTATGAACAAACTGTTTCTCACAGTAATGGCAATGGAACAATTTCTCACCTGTATGTGTCCGCCTATGTAATTGTAGCTTGTCACCGCGGGAAAATTGTTTGGTGCAAAATTCACAGTGAAACGGCGTCTCCCCCGTATGGATCCTCTCATGGACTTTCAGCTTGTCTCTCTGGACGAATCGTTTCTCACAGTAACTGCAATTGTAGGGCCTGATTCCCGTGTGCGTGCTTCGGTGAATTTTCAGTTTGTCCTTACGAGAGAATTGCTTGTTACAAAATTCACAGTGAAACGGCTTTTCACCCGTATGAATCCTCTCGTGGATTTGCAGCTTATCTCTGTGGATAAACTGTTTTTCACAAAAGCTGCATTGGAACAGTTTCTCACCAGTATGGATCCTCTGGTGCAACTGCAGTGTGTTTCGGCGAGCAAATTGTTTTGGGCAGGTGTCGCACTGGTACGGCTTCACAGGTGTCGAAGGGGGCTGCGGCTTCGGCACGTTGGCTACGACTGGCTTATTGTTTACGATGGGCTGCATTTGGGGGGACTGTTTAGGACACGGTGCAGCGGCGGCAGCAGCAGCTGCTGCTGCTGCCGCAGCACTCTGCGTTTGCTTCTCAATAGCGTGCATAGTTTCATATGTCTGGAAGTAGCAGTTCTGTGGAAACTGGTTGCCATAGATGTGTCCATGAAATAACTTTTGATTTGTATGCATCAGCCCATGAGTCTGCAGGTAGTAGCTCTGGGCAAACTGGTTCACATACGTTTGGTTGGGAAATGTTTTCTCATTAACATCTTGCATTCGATGAGGCTGAAGGCTGTTAGGGGGTGTGGGAAATTGCTTCCGAGCAATGTTCCCATGGACTGGTGGTTTTCCATCCGAAGGGAGTTTCTCCATGTTTGCTTCAAAGTTCATAGAGATTTTTTTAAGAGTCCTTCCTTAAAATAATAAAAAAGAGAACAAACACTATATTTATGAATATATATATATATAAACTACACACTCACACACAGACAGAGCAGGCGAGCTAGAGAACAAAGTGTGTATGAATATAGGTACGTGTGTAGGTATGTCTATGTGTGCAGTCAATAATGTGTTTGCATCCAGTTAGTTGATATGTGGTCTTCTAGTCTGGACAGAGAGGAGTGTTTCTTCAACGGAGCCTTCTTTCTGCATTGTTTTTTGGTTTTTATCTGAAATATAAGAGAAAACAAGAAATTATTAAAGATTGGCATTTGGGAAGACAACAAAATGGATCAACATCATCATCATCATCATTTAATGTCTGTTTTCCATGCTGGCATGGATGGGTTGGATGGTTTGACAGGAGCTGGCTAGCCAGAGGATTCTATCCAGCTCTACTGTCTGTTTTAGCATGGTGTCTACGACTGGATGCCTTTCTTGATGCCAACCCCTTTACAGTGTGTACTGGGTGCTTTTTATGTGGTGCTACCACCCGTGCTTCAAACGTGGCTCTAACACAGGTGCTTTATCCTAATTTAACATTGGACTTAAGGTAGTAAAGGTATTTCATCAAGGTACAAATACAGCAGGATGATTGTGTTGGTTGTTTCATATAAACAGAGCCACAACTGGCTGTCCATCTAAGAAATTTAGGGAGAGAATTCTGAAAACATTCCGGTTGTATTACACCTCATCAGAGAAGCACAGCCACCACATTACTAGCTGAAGTAATGATGAAGGAATCACCAAGTAAATGTACAATATTATACATCAGATATATACTGTTATAATATATATACAGGCATAGCAGTGGTTGTGTGGTAAGAAGCTTGCTTCTCAACCACATGGTTCTGGGTTCAGTCCCACTGCATGGCACCTTGGGCAAGTGTCTGCTACTATAGCCTCAGGCCAACCAAAGCCTTGTGAATGGATTTGGTAGATGGAAACTGAAAGAAACCCATCATATATATATATACATATAAGTTTGAGTATCTGTGTTTGTCCCCCCACCATCGCTAGTGGTTCGGCAAATGAGACAGGATAAGTACTAAGCTTACAAAGAATAAGTCCTGAGGTCAATTTGTTCGACTAAAGGCAGTGCTCCAGCATGGCCATAGTCAAAGACTGAAACAAGTGAAAGAATATTTATGTGATAGTGTATACTGTTATACATACATATAGGAGACTCCCTTCGGTCATGAATGACCATGACATTGCACCTGGAAAGTCACCCTCCAAGGCACAAGTCCAGGCAAGGTTGCTTTTTTTATGGAAGACCAGCAGTCACCCATGCATACCAGCCTCCCCCCTCTACACCACTCATGTTATTCAAGGGAAAGGCAGAGGCTTGGCACAAGTGATGTCGCAACTCATTTCTACAGCTGAGTGAACTGGAAAAACATGAAATAAAGTGTCTTGCTCAAGAACACAACATGCAGCTTGGTCTAGGAATCAAACTCACAACCTCACGATCGTAAGCTCGATGCTCTAACCACTGGGCCATGCACCTTCACTATACATGCATATATATATACACACACACACACACACACACACATAATACATCATGTAACTAGACAGTGTAGGAAAAATAACGAGAAGAAATGTTGAGAGATTTAAATTATTTTCAGACACAATCTGCATACAAAGACAATAATAAAGTTTCTGTTTGAACAGTTTATGTACATATAACTAGTGTGTATTCTATTATTTGGCAATTCTTTCATCAGTTATTAACCCTTTAGTATTTAAACCTGCCATATCCGGCCAAAATAGCTGACCTGTTTTATGTTCAAACTGACCAGATCCAGGCTCTCACACCTACCCTACAATGTTAGTCTACATTAAGTAATTACACCATCAAGATCTTGAAGATATGAGATAATGCATGATTAATTCAAATCAATGAGAATCAATAAGCATTATGTTTGATTGAATAATCTGAACACTAAAGGGTTAAATGCCTGTAGGGACACCATATTTTGTTGTCATCATCATCATCGTTTAATGTCCGTTTTCCATGCTGGCAAGGGTTGGACAGTTCGACTCTAGTCTGGGAAGCCAGATGGCTGCACCAGGCCTCAATCTGATCAGTGTTTCTACAGCTGGATGCCCTTCCTAATGCCAACCACTCCGAGAGTGGAGTGGGTACTTTTTACGTGCCACCGACACGGAAGCCAGTCAAGGTGTCACTGGCATCGTCCACATTCGGATGGTGCTTTTTACATGCCACCTGCACGGGGATCGCAACTACAATTTCCATTAGTTGTAATATTCTACAAAATATCTAAAACATTTTTACAAGTCAATACTGTGTTAGCAGTGGCCATTTAAGCAATGAGTTTGTGGACGGCCAATGGGTCGGATGGGTGTTGATGACAGAACAAAAACTCCTGACATTTGGCAGATACACTCATCACCCATTTTTCATCTCATTGCTGTTTACCCAAGGCATCTCGGATATGAAACATTGTAACAAAATCAGTGTCAGCTGGAATTTCTATAGAAAACCTGCAGAGATCTCTCATCAGTATTTCAGTAATTACAGCCAAGTTTATGATTTACAACTTTTTGGCTTGTTTCTGATGCTTCCTTGCATTAAATATGCCAGCAGTGACTTAACTATCATTTTTCCACGCAGATACCACCCAAGAGAATTTTAATTAATCTCTGAATAGAGATTACAGAGGCTTTTACAATTATATTAATATCACATCTATTCATAGTACCAGTTACCATGGTTACCGTGGTTATGTCACCATTGTGGTCATGTGACAGGGATGTTTACATAGAGCTTAGTAGTTATTTGCATAAAGATAACAAACAGCTCAGTGTGTGTGTGTGTAAGGTCAACTTATGTGGACCTGCTACAGAAAGATGATGTCCTACCACCAAGTGGTGCAGTCCAGGGTCACCAAATTGCAACAAGACATTTGGGATTTTCATTTTAAAGGGGGAAATTCACAAAGAAATTCCATTTCCAAATTCTCCCCCATCAAGCACACACACACACTGTTGCCTGGGACAACCTAGGTCAGACATATGCCTAACGACATTCAAGATATGACCATCCCTCTTTTGTATATTAGAGACTACATTATTCAAAATGACTGTCCCACGGTTTTTAAGACAGCAGGCTGAGTTGAGGCAGATTTGGTTGCTATTTCTAGTAGGTTCAATGACGGAGCAGAAGCTGTCTCATTGCTTTATTAATATCACAGAGTTACATGTTACATCATACATATATAATTTTCTCTCTCTCACCCTCCCTCTGTATGTATATATGTGTATATATATATATATATATATATATATATGTATATATGTGTGTATATATATATATATATATATATATATATATATATAATATATAATAATATATAAATATATGCATATATACATACATATATGTACACACCTACATCTATATGTATATATACATGCATACATGGGTACAGGACGTAAAAAAAAACGTTGAACACAATGAGAAATGAAAACAAAAAAACAAAAACATGGAAACAAACTTTTTTTTCAAACAACGAAAAAACAGAGTACAAGGAAAGTTCCCCTTTTTCAGTTGTCCCTGTTTCGTCTACTCTGCGTTTCAAAATCATCATCATCGTTTAACGTCTGCTTTCCATGCTGGCTTGGGTTGGACGGTTTGACTGAAGACTGGTGAGCCAGGTGGCTGCTCCGGGCTCCAGTCTGATCTGGCAGTGTTTCTACAGCTGGATGCCCTTCCTAAGGCCAACCACTCCAAGGGTGTAGTGAGTGCTTTTACATGCCACCAGCATGGGGGTCAGTCAGGCTGTTCTGGCAACAACACACTCAAAAGGTGTTTTTTTATGTGCTACCTGGACAGAAGCCAGTTCAGCGCCACTGCCAACGACCACGCTCGAATTTTGTTTTCCATGTGCCACTGACACATGTGCCGGTAAGGCGACGCTAGCAACGGTCATGCTTGAATGGTGCTTTTCACGTGTCACCGGCACAGGAGCCAATCCATGGCCCTGGCAACGACCACACTTGGATGTGCTATTAACGTTCCACTGGCACAAGTGCCAATCAGGTGGCACTGTCATTGGCCACGTCAGCGATTTTGATTTTTTACACTTGCCTCAAAATGTCTTCACAAGCAATGTTCATTGAGCAATGAATGAGGAGTACTCATAAGTGGGCTGGATACACACACACATATATATACATACATACACACACACATATATATACATATACACATATATGTACATACATACACTCATACATATATGTACACACACACACATATATATATATATACATATCACACACGTGTACTAGTTGTATAGTAATCATTTTCCTTTATTTGATATGAATGTTTAACTATATT
This sequence comes from Octopus sinensis, assembly GCF_006345805.1. Taxonomy (NCBI): domain Eukaryota; kingdom Metazoa; phylum Mollusca; class Cephalopoda; order Octopoda; family Octopodidae; genus Octopus; species Octopus sinensis. The sequence goes on from NC_043010.1 coordinate 61,675,423, forward strand.
ACTGGTTTCAAATTTTGGCACAATGCCACCAATTTGGGGGAGCGGAGGAGGTAACTTGATTACATTGAACCCTCAACCTCCCATTCAGCTAGTACTTATTTTACCAACCCTAACACAATGAAAGGTAAAGTCAACTTAGGCAGATCTTGAACCCAGAATGTAAAGACGGACGAAATGCTGCTAAGCCTTTTGTCCTGTGGGCCAATGTCTCTGCCCAATCACCACCAAATATATAATTAGCAGTCATTTTTAATTACGATATGTTAGAACAGAAGTATATATTAATTATTGATGCGTGAATCAATGTGCCATTGATACGGTAATTGTACTGCAGGGTGAATCCATTGTTGTAACATGGGGTTTAGTTGAGAAGACATGAGGGCATGAGGGGCAAATGCAAACGAATGCCTGTATAACCTCTCTGTAGACAGAAAAACAGGGATTGGTCTGACCAGTCCAGCTTTATCTTTTACTTGTTTCTGTCATAAGACTGCGACCATGCTGGGGCACTGCTATGAAGAATTTTTAGTCGAATGAATCCACCTCGTTATTTATATATTTTTTCAAAGCCTGATACTTATTCTATCAGTCTTTTTTGCTAAACCGCTAAGTCACAGGGACATAAACACACCAACACCAGTTAAGCAGCGATGGGAGACAAACATAGACACACACACACACACAACAGGCTTCTTTTAGTTTCCATCTACCAAATCCAGATTTGCTTGGTCCAATGCTGTAGTAGATGACACTTGCCAAAGGTTTCACGCAGTGGGACTGAACCAGGGACCATGTGGTTGGGAAGTGAATTTCTTACCACACAGCTATACCTGCACCTACCCCCAGCATTATTATATGAGTGTTTCTTATTGGCATAATGACCCTTCTAAGGTACAATATCTTCAAAAAATGTCTAGATGCTGTTATTTATTGTGTAATTAATGTTTAGCACACTATAGGTGCATCATGTCACCATGATGAGTTTTCCCTGTTCTCAACCAGACACAATGCCTCTGCAGGTTACAAGGGAGAAAACTTGTACAGCACCATGGTGCACCTAAGTGTGCTGAAGGTTAAAACTGTGCAGTCATTGTTCAAAATATCTTTCAACTGTTTTTCTCTCATCATCAAAACCTGATTTTAAATGGCAAAGACACAGTCTTACTTATTATGCATACAAACCATCTCATATTTCACTACACACACACAAAATATAAGACAGAACTGATCCAGATTCATTCCCATACTACAGTTTGTGTGCTTTCTAAAATGTCAATCAACTGATTTTATTGGTGTCATCTGACTTGCTTGTTTATAGTCTTTAATCCACTCCAGGAAGGAATTTTTATAACTCACTATATTATACAGAACACACTCATATATATATCAAACGGAAATTGTAGTTAAGACACCTGTGCCGGTGACACATAAAAAGCACCGTCCGAACATGGCAGATGCCAGCGCCGCCTGACAGGCGTCTGTGTCGGTGACACGTAAAAGCACCATTTGCCAGCCTCCTCTGGCCCTGTGCCAGTGGATCGTAAAAAACACCCACTACACTCACGGAGTGGTTGGCGTTAGGAAGGGCATCCAGCTGTAGAAACACTGCCAAACCAGACTGGAGCCTGGTGCAGCCTTCATGGCTTACCAGACCCCAGTCAAACTGTCCACGGATGTTAAATGATGATGATGATGATATATATATATATATATATATATATACACAAATATATACATATGTATTTATACATATATATACACACACACACACATATATATATATATATATATATACATATATATAAATATATATATATCATCATCATCAACCCCACTTAACACCCACTTTTCCATAGCACAAGTCAGACAGAATTTAGCACTGGTTCTGGTGCCATATAAAAAGCACCCAATACACTCTGTAGAGTGGTTGGCATTAGGAAAGGCATCCAGCTGTAGAAACCTCACCAAAGCAGACAATGGAACTTGGTGGGGGTCCTGGCCTTGCCAGCTCTAGTCAAACCATCCAACCTATACCAGTATGGAAAACAGATACTGGTACTTTTTGGTTATCTCACCCCCATTAAAAAATTGCCATTAAAAAATTGGATTATTTCCCCACTAAAAAATCGAGTTAATGTGGCGACAAGAGATTGGATTAAAAGGGTTAGATCCTTTTGATTTAATACTTCAACACATTGTTGATGTTTGGCCTCCTCAATAGGCAGGAAATGATTTGTTATAAAAATATTATCAGATTTGGAAAGATGTTTAATTTTTTCCATTTTCATGTTTGTTAATTTTTTCAGTTTTGTATGATTTGTTATAAAAATGTTATTGAATTCAATTTTCACTTTCCATATTTATTAATTTTCTCATTTTTCATTTCTTTTATTGAAGGTTAAAAGTTTTTTTTAGTTGAGGGAAATAACCAAAAGTACTGATATTACTCATGAAAAGGGGAGAGAGATAACCCAATTTTTTAATGGGGGTGAGATAACCAAGAAGTACCCAGACGTTTGCACGTACACACACGCACTCCCTTTTTCTTGCATGTCGGAATGGGTCAGATGGGTACATATTACAGGGGCATTGTTTGACAGCTGGATGCAGAATGTAAACAATCATACACACACACACACCATGCCATCTGATGGTTACCATTGTGTTTACCACTGATTGTCTGGCCATAAGATTACTGTTTACAATCCCAACTGGAGCCAACTGTGTCTTAAAACTGAGGAATTTACAGCTTACCAATTGCTAAGACATTACTATTTCCATTTCAGTTGAATGAGGTGGTTGTGTACACAGCTGGCACCATCTGTCAGTCAGTGAAGTAGATTCAGTGAAGCATGGCCATGCATTAGACATACCAGACATAGTTTTCACTGGGAGGTCAGAGGTTAGAGAGAGAAAATTGACAGACAACTAATGGAGCAGTTTTTGAAAGTTCTAAACTATACAATGTCTACATAGTGTGTGTATAGGCGTGCAAGTGTGTGTATGTGGGGGGTATAGGTTACAAGTGAGTGTGTGTGGGTATAGGTGTGTGTGTGTGTGTATAGCAGATGCCTTGTGAATAGCTTTATGATCACAAGAAAACAATTTGTTAACATTAAATAAAGATTATTTGCCAACATAATATGGCAGATAATATGGTTAGGATGAATGCTACTGTTGTTTAGCCCCAGGAAAGATCGGCTCCAGCTGGCTGTACAACACACTCTCTGTGTCATTATATTTTCAAACAGGGGGGAGATTAGCATCCCCAACCCAGCACAGAACAATTTTTTAATACAGGACCATAAATATGAATGTGTGTGCATATATTATATACATATATATATAGAGAGAGATGTGTGTGTGCAATTATATGACATATATCATCATCATCTTTGTTTAGCGTCCACTTTCCATGCTAGCATGGGTTGGATGGTTCAACTGGGGTAGGGGAGCCAGAAGGCTGCACCCCCCCAGACCCCAGTGAGGGGGTATATATATATATATATATATATAGTTAATCCAAACAAGAAAACACAAAAAAACACAGCAACGCGAGGACGTGGAACAAATAAAGTATTATTGGACGCTCAGGAAAAAAGGGAAGGAGGGTTTAACGTTTCGAGCAGAGCTCTTCATCGGAAACATAGGAGTAGGAAAGATCCCGAGAAGGGAAGACAGAGGAAAAAAATTGCTGGCGGTGCTCACGAGGTCCAGCCCCACCCCACGAAATATAACAATACGTCTAACCCTTCAGCATTTAAACCAGCCATATCCGGCCCAAATTTTCTACCTGTTTTATGTTCAAACCAGCTAGATCTGGTTTCTCCCACCTCCCCTACAATATCAGTCTAAATATATACAATCATATCTTTAAAATCTCAAAGCGATGAGATAAAGCAGGATTAAGTGAAAGACATCTGAATAAACAAAGTTTACATTTGACAGAAGAATTTGAACCTGAAACGGTTAAACACACAATTACACAGCAGGAATCTTACAAAACAAATACATAAACACACACACATGTATATATATTCTTTTATTCCTTTACTTGTTTCAGTCATCTGACTGTGGCCATGCTGGAGCACTGCCTTTAGTAGAAGAAATCAATCCCAGAACTTATTCTTTGTAAGCCTAGTATTTATTCTATCAGTTTCTGTTGCCAAACCGCTAAGTTATCTGGACGTAAACACACCAAAATTGGTTGTCAAACTATGGTGGGGGTGGCAGGGGCAATCACATACACACACACACACATATATATGATGGGCTTCTTTCAGTTTCCATCTACCAAATCCACTCACAAAGCTTTGGTCAGCTATAGCAGAAGACAATTGCCCAAGGTGCCATGTAGTGGGATTGAACCTGAAACCATGTGGTTGGGAAGCAAGCTTCTTACCACACAGCCACGCCTGCACCTATACACACACACATATTAAAGGAGAAGGATCAGAAGTCTAATATGGAACCCAGCTCCAGCCTCAGCCATGAGTTCGGAACCTAACAGGTGACCAATCATTGCACTTGCACAATGTACCGATTCGCTTAGATCACCAGTGAACTAAACCCCTCATATTCTTTATGTGTATATATATATATATATATATATATATACACATACATATATATATATATATATATATAACCTACACCAATGTCGCATAACCAGCCCACTCAAAAGTACCTTGGATCATAGGGTGACATGGTGTGCTTGAGGTGACCTAATGAGTCAAGTACATCAACATCAAAATCAAATCAAATGGAAATTGTCATTGTGACTCCCATGCTGATAGCATCTAAAAAGCACCATCCGATTGTGGTCGATGCCAGCCTCCTCTGGCCCGTGGCAGTGGCATCCAGCTGTAGAAACACTGCCAGATCAGATTGGGGCCTGGTGCAGCCTCCTGGCTTCCCAGACCCCAGTCGAACCATTCAACCCATGCCAGCATAGAAAAATGGACGTTTATCAATGATGATGATGATGATATATATGCATTCATGCACACACATGTATGCATAAAGTAATGTCACACCTGGAGGGCATGTCTTCATGGATTTCCTGTCAACAAGACTGACCTCTGTCTCACCTTGACCTTTTACTAATTTACAACACCAACTTTCCTCCCTAAATTTTGAGCACACTTTCAGGCATACTCCTACTCCAGTACCAAGGTCACATGTGAAACCTACTCTGACCACACCCATCACCATCATAATTAACTGTGTGCAGAGAGGGGGGTCACTTGAATTGCTAAAAAGAGCAACTAAATCTCCTTCAAATCACATTGTCAGCAAATAGTATATATACCTTTTCATGTCCACCACAAATCCTACAACCAACAACAAGAACACCCCCCACACAGCACTGCCATCATGAAGGATTAACAATAATAATGAAATTATTGTATACAGTGCTCAGGTGCACCACAACTTGTCAGAAAGTGCATCTAAAGTGTATGCAGTAACGTACAAATGTCTGGAAAGCGAACAATGTATGAGTCAGATACAACAAATATCTAATAAGAAATAATTGTGGTGAGGAAAAGACAACCTTAAATCAACGACTTTTTCCTTCAACCCTTTCAATACCAACCCGGCTGGAACCAGCTCTGGCTTTGAGTAGAAATGTCTTGTTTTCAAAAGTTCTGAATTAAAATCTTCCACCAAACCTTAGTCACAGTTTATGTTCCTAATACTAGCTTAATGATAACCAAGTTATTTTACTAAATTCTTTGTTATATTTAAAATTAATTGAAAGAAACACAGAGCACCTCAACAGAAATATGGTAACGAAAGGGTTAAATAGTTTTGTCAAGGATGGGAGATCACTCCAGATATATTTTGGTCCTTATTAGGCCTTCTCAACAGAACATAGGTTTCCCTGTACTTGCCAAAGGAGCAGTGAGCAGAGAGTCATTAGGTGCAATGTTGTAGATGGGGATGTGTGAAAATTAGTATATTTGAATAAAAAATAAATAAATAAATCACCAAGGTTAATTATGATTAATACTGGTGATTCACTGGTTTATTAAGAAGTTGTGTCACACTTTCTCAAGTATCATGTACAGCATGCTTCCACAGCTGACATCAAATAGGAAGTTGTCATCATCATCATCATCATTTAACATCTGTTTTCCATGCTGGTATGGGTTGGACAGTTAGACAGAAAGGCAAGGCCAGGAGCCACACCAGGTCCTATTCTGTTTTAGCATGGTTTCCATAGCTGAATACCCTTCCTAACGTCAACCACTTTACAAGGTACACCAGGTGCTTTTTATGGGGCACCAGCACTGAGAGTGGAAGGGGAGTAGTATTGAAGGGGTGTGGCTTTTGGCCAGTTGAAAGTTTTATGGTATAGGGAAGACAGATGTAGCCATATTGCGGTTCACCTATCGCAGTTGGTAGTGTTTTGCATTTATAATAAAATAAATATATACAAATTATAAAAATAATAAAATAGAATATACAGTGCAGTACCGTTTCTACTTCACAGATTTTCACTAATCATGGGGGGTTGGGGGTTGGAACATAACATCCACGACAGTCGAGGGATTGCAGTATATATATATATATGGATGTTCTCAAAATTACAGCTGTGACTTTCAACTTCTTACCAGAAGGCAGTTAAGAGACATATGAAATAAAGAATTCAACATTTCAGGGTCTTATTCCTCAGACTGTGTTTAAGAGAGAGAGAGAGAAACCCAAACATTCCCTTTAACATCATCCCCGTCCCCATTATTTTAATGTCCCCTTTTCCATGTTTGCATGGGCCAGAAAGAGTTTGTTGAGGCAGATTTTCCACAGCCAGATACCTTTACTGTCACAACCTTCATCCCTTTACGAAAACAAGGGTAATCCATTCTCCATGGCCAGACATGTTTTCCATGGAAGGACGACTGCTAACAAATAACATCACTTACATGATGAGATGATGCTTATTTACAAGCATCACATAATGTCAAAACAACACTAAACATGGCATATATACATACATTTTATCTATCTATCCACCACCACCACCACCACCATCATCATTATTCAACGTCTGTTTTCAATGCTGGTGTGGCTTGGACAGTTTCACAGGAGCTGCACCAGGCCCCAACTGCCTGCTTTAGCATGGTTTCCATGGCAGGATAACCTTCTTAATGCCAACCACTTTACAGAGTGCACTGGGTGCAATTTATTAAGCGCTGGTGCAGCTGTTTTTCATGTGACACCAGCACCAGTTGGGGTCGCCAAGTAACTTGCAAAACAAGGACCTCTTAGTTGACAGAGGGAGTGGCACTGTGGGAAGTGGTTGGATGCCAGGGTCAGGGTGAGTTGTCTTACATAAAGGATTTCTGTTGGCTCCCAGATTTTACTGGGGAGTCAATTAGATGTCCACCCCAACCACTGCATTCTACAAAACAAAATAACATTTTTAACAGAGTTGATGCAAAGTGAAGTCAAATACATATCCAATTATTATTATTACTATTAACAATAATAATAATAATAATAATAATAGTATAGGATGGCGAGCTGGCAGAATTGTTAGCACGCCAGGCGAAATGCTTAGCACTACGTTCTGAGTTCAAATTCCACTGAGGTTGACTTTGCCTTTCATCCTTTCGGGGTTGATTAAATAAGTACCAGTTACGCACTGGGTCGATGTAATCGACTTAATCCCTTTGTCTGTTCTTGTTTGTCCCCTCTATGTGGGCAATAAAGAAATAAATAATAACAATAGTTTATAACATAGACAAAATGGTTGGCACTTGGAAGGGTATCCAGCTGTAAAAACCATTCCAAAACTGACCTCACCTGTGCGAGCGCCGTGTAAAAAGCACTAAGTCCACTCTACTAAGTGGTTGGTGTTAGGAAGAGCGTCCAGCTGTAAAAACCCTGCTAAACACAGAGGCTCCTGCCTGGCCAGCTCCTGTCAAACCATCCACCTCATGTCGGCATGGAAGGCAGACGTTAAATGATGATGATGATAACACAATGGCAAACATTCTGTGAAGAGTAATCATCTATTTACATCAACCCCAGTACACAACTGGTACTTCACTTTATCAACCTCCCTGAGAAAGTCAGCCCCAGCAAGATATGAACCCAGAACACGAAGACACAGAAGCAAACCCTACAAACTGTTTAGTCTGACCCTTCCACAATCCTGCCATTGATTGCTCATACCTAATTAACGATGATAATGCTGTAACACACTTGTAGTGATATCTGTATCTCTTCAGGATCGATAGAGCACTCGACAAAATGTCTCGTGGTCTTTAGTTACGGTGCTTTATGCTTTCAGTTGAAATCGTATTGAGATCAATATTGCCTGTTATCTTTCTGAGAGCCAACAAAATAAATACCAGTCATGTGCTGGGGTTAATATAACTGAATATCCCCCACCCCTACTATTTCGGGGTATATGCCAGTATAGGAAATTATTATTATTATTATTGTCAAAATCAGTGGATTGGCAAAGTTGTCATTTATGGACAAAATGCCTCAAGGAGTTGGCGTGGGTGTGTTGTTAAAAATATCACTTGGCAACCACATGGTCTCAGGTTCAATCCCACTGCATGGCACATTGGACGTCCTCTATTACAGCCCCAGGATGACCAAAGACTTGTGAACAGATTTGGTAGATAAAAACTGTGTGGAAGCCCACTGTAAATATATCATCATCATCATCATATATGCGTACGTGTATGTGTGTGCATATTTGTATCATGTATGTCCCTCACCACTGAATGCCAATCGGTGTTGGTTTGTTCACATCCCTGTATGTACCGGGGTCAATCTGATTAAACCCTTCAAGGTGGTGCCCCAGCATGGTCGCAGTCCAATGACTGAAACAAGTAAAAAATAAAACAAGAAAGATATGTTCTGCGTTGAAGTCCTTCCAAGTCGGACTTCACCCTTCGTCCATCCAAACTTAATAAAACCAGAACCAGTTTTGATACAAACATTTTGTTCATTTAACCCTTCATTAAAATTCCTGGCATTTTTTCTTTTGCATCCATTTTAGAAAACTTCAACATTTGTAACACTTAGTTATGTCCCTTTATAGCCTGAGTTCAAATTCTGCTCAGATCAATTTATGAACTCCCATCTTTCTGGGGCTGATCTGATAAAATACAGGCAGGGTCGAGACCTGGCTTTAATTCCCATTTGGTGATAAGTAACTTCATTTACTACCATAAGACTGTTATTATGGACCTTCCAGCTATGACCATCCCTTCTCTTAAAAGTATATAGGACTACATTGTCGAATGTGTCTTTCTTTTTTACAATGATGGTAGGGTGTGATTTAAGGGAGATTTAGCTGCTTTATCTAGTAGATCAAGTAGGCTTCCTAATTGGCTCAACTTTCTTAATGTACCAATTAAATACTAGGATAAAATTCCAATGATCGTTTCTTCCCTTTTGTCCCTGAGTTAGGGATCATCATTAGTACTGCCGTATCACTGGATCTGTTGGGGGTGGGGCATACACACCACATATTTGACAGTAAGTTGCAATAATCCTCTTCCAGTTTAACTCTTTACATTTTCGTAAGTTTGTCCCAAACGTCCATGCTTCTTTTCAGACTTTTAGCTAATCCTTATCTCATATGTCCCGACCTAAATGCAGGAGGCTTAGCCAACCAACAAACATTGAGGAAACTGTGGCATTCATGGCTTTTCTCTAAATGCACTGGATACTATATCTATTTCTATTTCTTTACTACCCACAAGGGGCTAAACACAGAGAGGACAAACAAGGATAGACAAACGGATTAAGTCGATTATATCGACCCCAGTGCGCAACTGGTACTTAATTTATCGACCCGAAAAGATAAAAGGCTAAGTCGACATCGGTGGAATTTGAACTCAGAACATAACGGCAGACAAAATACCGCTAAGCATTTCGCCCGGCGTGCTAACGTTTCTGCCAGCTTGCTGCCTTACTGGATACTATACCAAGCTGCAGTTTAGCCCTATACTGATGGTAATGGTAGGAAGAAATGGTATTCGTGGCTACCCGCAAGGTATCACACACACACACACACACTAGCAAGCAGTTTGCTTGTGCAAAATGCTATCAATCAAAGGCTTTGTGGTTTTGCGGTAAGAAGTTTGCTTTCCAACCTAATGGTTCCAGGTTCAGTCCCACTGCATAGCACCTTGGACAGCCAAAGCCTTGCGAGTGGATCTGGCAGATGGAAACTGAAAGAAACCTGTCGCATGTGTGTGTGTGTCCCACCACTGCTTGGCAACTGGTGCTGGTGTGTTTAAGTCCCCGTAACTTAACAGAACCAAATAAGTACCAAGGTTTAATAAAAGTACTGAGGTCAATTCATGAAGGTGGTGCCCCAGCATGGCCACAGCCTAATGGACTGAAACAAGTAAAAGATAAAAGATAGAAGCAATCAGATGCCAGTTGGTCCCAGGAGTCGTGAGGAGAGAATATGCACCAAATGACAGTAATGTTACTAGACTGTGAAGTTGTGGCTTTCATGGTTTTCCTCCAAATACTATGACAGAGGCCACACTTTGCAAGTTGTGGTCTTCATGACTGACTGTTTGTGCAGACAGGAATTTAGGGTCTCTGAGAATAAAAGGGAGGTGAACACAACCATAGGCGCTGGTGTGACTGTGTGGTGAGAAGTTTGCCTCCCACCCACAAGGTTCCACGTTCATTCCCACTGCATGGCACCTTGGGTAATGGTCTTCAACTATATAGCCTTCAGAGTGGATTTGGCAGATGGAAACTGAAAGAAGCCTGTTGTATATATCTATGTATGTGTGTCTTTGTGTCTATGTTTGTCCCCCCAACCACCATTTGACAACAGGTGTCGGTTTGTTTCCATCCCTATTACTTAGTGGTTTGGCAATGGAGACCGATAGAATAAGTACCAGGGTTTATAAAAATAAATAATGGTGTTCATGTATTCTTCAGGGTGGTGCCCCAGCATGGCCACAGTCTAATGACTGAAACAAGGAAAAAATAAAATATGGGGTAGAATTGGTTCGTTTCACAGTGACCCCAGGTAAGGATAAAATAAGAGGTTGTGATGTTCATGCCACTCCCAAATACATTGAGAAATTGGAGCTGATGAGGGGAGCCCTTACGTGGTTACTTGATTCACTAGAAGGAGCAGTCAAAATCTGAAATCACACCCTACAATCATTGTAGAAGTGCCACATACCTCTGAAAAGGGGTGGTCACAGTAGGAAGGTCTTCAATAACAATATTATGGAAGTGAAACCAGGTCTTGACCTTGCCTGACCTCTGACCCCACCACAGCAGGGAAGAGAGGGAATGTAGTCTATAAGTTCTCCAGCAATATATCACTGCTATTAATTTAATGGGGATCAGCTGTGAAGTGTTTCTTTAACTGTTTTAATAACATCGGACGAGTGGAAAATGAGAGTGTGTGGTATTCATGCATTTCTAGGGTGGGGGGAGAAGTGAATAGAAACTTAAACTTTGTTGAACCAATGGGCTCCTAGAAATAGCAACCGAATTTCCCTCAGATCGTACTTTACTGTCTTTAGAAAAGGAAGGACACATTGGATAACAATCCTAGACAACACAGGACTGCGGAATGGCCACGGTTGGGATACCTTTGATCATTGACCTGCTCATTCAGAGTTCACCTGCAACAAGAACTAGAACATACGAGCCGGTAACTGGTCCCCGAACCGGCTAGAAATAACAGCCAAATTTTCCCTACAATTACATCTGACCGTCTTATATAAGAACACGTTAGAAAATGTATTTCAGGCTACATTTGTATGTAAATAGAAAAAAAAGGCGAGACTGTCACGACTGGAATATCTCTTCATCATAGACCGATTCGATTATGGTTGACCTGGTGTCAAACAATAACAACAAACGATGTTTTGGCCCGATTCGTTCGGTCGACTCCCAACATGCCAGAGGTGTCTGCCGTTTCAGAGATGACCTATGGCTACAACAACAACAACAGCAACTCAGACAACACGAAACGAAAACGAAGAACACTGAAAGGTTATGTCTCCCAGAAAGTGGACAGTGAACAAAGCTAAATCTGGGAAACTTAGTGTCACAACCATCTTTCGCCTTTCTATCTATCGATTTCTCAGCTTATCTATCTACCTATCTTATCTGTCTGCCTGTCTATTTCTCTCTCTCTCTCTCTATCTATCTATCTATCTATCTATCTATCTATCTATCTCTCTCTCTATCTATCTATCTATCTATCTATCTATCTATCTATCTATCTATCTATCTGTTTATCCGTCTATCTCTCTGTGTATCCGTCCATCTATCCCTCTTTCTCCTGTCAGTCTATCTGTCTATCTATCCATGTCAATCTTTCTATCTGTCTATCATGTGAATTTACAGAATGTGTGTGTGTATATGTGTGTGTGTGTGTGTGTAGCTGAGATAGTTATCATATAGGACACAGATAAAACATTAAGACAGCAGATATATGTACGTAAAGAAGAGCATCTGATATTTAGATGGGGGTGGTGGAGGTAATACTTTTCATACTACTACTACTACTACTACTACTACTAATAATAATAATAATAATAACAATAATAATAATAAATAACATTAATAATAAACAAGGTATTTCTAATTTAGGCAGAAGACCAGCAGTTTTGAAGGGAAGGTAGTGGTTAGGTCGTACTATCATCGGTCCCAGTACTCGATGGATACTGATTTTATCGGCCCTGGAAGGATGGAAGGCAAAGTTGACCTCGCCGGGATTTGAACGCAAACCGCACAGAGCCGGACGGCAGAAAGACCGCAAAACATTTCGTCCGAAGCTCTTGACGATTCTACCAAATCACCACCTTTTATATAATAACAATAACAACAATAATAATAATAATATATTAAATGATATTAATAAGAATAATAATAATAACAACGGAGGTGGGAAAGAAGTTGCAGAAATTTTGAGAGATGCCATAGGAAGGTGTGAGATGTTCCCTTCTCCCCGCCCCAAGGTAAGCAAAGTGGTTTGTACTAGGAATCGAAACCCGGGTCGTGGATGGATGAGTGTTGTCGCTTATATTATGATGCCTGCCACCACAACCACCAGTACCAGTAGTAGTAGTAATAGTAGTACAACTAGTAATACCAACTATGTGTGTATACATTTATATATAGATATATATACATATATAGATAGATATATATACATGTATACACATACATGCACACACATATATACATATATATGTGTGTGTGTGTATGTGTATATATATATATATGTATATATATGTTTAGAGAGAGCGATAGGGATGTACAGAATAAGGATGAGGTGCGTGATGAAGACGAAGAAAAGAATTGAGGAGTAAAAAAAATCGTTACGTACAACAGCAAGGTGTGAGGAGAGTCGCCATGTCACAGCTTTCGTTTCTGTTGGTGTGTTGGAGGGGAGGGGGAGGTTCGCGCGCGCGTGTATGAGTGTGTGTGTATTTGTGTGAGTATGTATGTGTTTGTATGCGTGTGTTGTGTGCGAGGGGGGAAGAAAGCGGTGGAGATTGAGAGAGGAAGGGGAGGATGTTTTAGATAGAGATGGGAAAGGGAGGGAGGCTTATGTATGTGTGTAGAGAGAGAGAGGGGGAGTGTTTAGATAGAGAGAGAAAGGAATGTGCAGAGATAGAAACCACAGAGAGAGGAGGGGGTAGAGGTGTTAAGATAGAAAAGGATAAGTATGTTTCAAAAGAGAGAGGGGGTGTTTGTTTAAAATAGAGAGGAAAGAAGATAAACAAACGCTGGTTGAGATAAAGAAAGAGTAAAAGACAGAGAGAGGGGCGCTTAAATAGATAAGGGGAGTAAGTTTTTCGATAAAGAAAGGGTTGCAGACAGAGAGAGTGTTGTGGTAGGTAGACAATATAGAGAGAGGGTGGCTTTTAAAGAAAGACAGGGTAGCAGGTAGTGAGTGAGTGTTAAATAGATAATAGAGAGAGGATGGGTTGGAGAGAGAGTGGGAGAGATGATATAGCAGGAGGATGTTTGAGATAAAGAGAGACTGCCAGATATAGAGAGGGTGTTAAATAGATAATAATAACACAGGGGGAGAACGGTTTAGATAAAGAGAGTGGTGGAGAGAGGTAGAAAGATGACATAGAGAGGGGGTGTGTGCTGGGAGAGTGTGGCTGTGGTGGTGGTGGGGGGAGGCAGAGTAACAATAGCCTCCATGGTTGTTGTCAACGAACACCATCGGTCCTCTTTCTCAGTAGATGTGTGTGTGTGTGTGTGTGTGTATATATGGACGTATGTTTATACACAGTTGTGTGTGTGTGTTTATTCCTCTGTCTTCATTATCAGTCAATCGCCCTCGGCAATTTTTTTTTTTCTTTTACGCCATCACCGCTGCTCCCACCACCACCACCACTGCTGCCTCCTCCTCCTCCGCCGCCGCCATCATCTTTTGCATTCGAGCCAATGAGGGGAGCCTCTAGGTGGTTGCGAGACATGCTAGAAATAGCATCGACAATCTCGCCTAAAATCATTCCCTTACAGTCTTTACCTAAAGACGTGACACACTAGAGAATGTATTCAATCTTATATACTCCTATATAACACGGGATGGCCATGGCTGTGATGCCTTTGATTGTAGGTCAGTTCAATCGCGTTAGGCCCGGGGCTAAACAACATCAAAGTGTACACGAGGCAACGACGGAGCCTCTTCATGGTCGTTAGATCTGCTAGAAATAGCAGTCACAACACCATCAACACGCCAAACTGTGTTAAAAAAGGCGAAGGATACGTTAGATAAATATAGTTCTAGATATACTATGCCGGAAATAGAAAAAGGAATTGTCACGGAAGGAACGTCTTTGATCAGTGCTGACCTTGGACTAAGCAACACAAACTGCATGAACCAATGAGGGAACTTTTAAGCGGTCATTCGACCTGCTAGAAATAGCAGCAATATCTACAACCAAATCACACTATGCCTTCGAAAAAGGACACACTGGACAGTGAAGTCCTAGATATAAGAAACAGACGTGATGGTCATAACTGGAGCGCCTGTAGCCATAAGTCGTCTGATCTATCAGGGCTCACATGTGGTTTAACAACAGCTGATGATGATTATGGGTGATGGTGGTGGTATTGTAATGATGATGTTGATGACGATGACAATTTTGATGATGATGGTAATGATTTATTTCAATGAGGGATGAAACTAATTAATCTTGGGGTAGTTAGCAATACCGAATTGATTAGAACTGAGAACAGACGACGCACCAGACTAGAGAGATGACCCTGGATTATTTAGTCACAGTCTGTCCCCAATACAATGGACTGGAGGGGGGGGACACCCATGGACGCCTGCTGTAGGAAGCATTCATAGCCATGGGGTTGTTAACGTAGTAAATACAGTGAACCAAGAAATTTTGATCGAGTGGCTGCGTGGTAAGTAGCTTGCTTCCCAACCACATGGTTCCGGGTTCAGTCCCACTGCGTGGCACCTTGGGCAAGTGTCTTCTGCTATGGCCTCGGGCCGACCAAAACCTTGTGAGTGGGTTTGGTAGACGGAAACTGAAAGAAACCCGTCGTATATATGTTTCTGTGTGTGTTTGTCCCCCCCCCCCCCAACATCGCTTAACAACCGATGCTAGTGTGTTTACGTCCATGTAACTTAGCGGTTCGGCAAAAGAGACCTAAAGAATAAGTACTAGACTTACAAAGAATAAGTCCTGGGATCGATTTGCTCGACTAAAGGCCGTGCTCCAGCATGGCCGCAGTCAAATGACTGAAAAAATTAATAGAATAATTAAAGCTACACCCTTAATGAGGAGGAGAAAAATCATTATCTTAATGCTTAATTAAATTTTTTGACGAGGTTAAGTGTTGTCTATTTTACACCAGGGAACCTGTAAATGGTGGCTAAACGTGCTAAACATAGCAGCTAAAATTCTTACATATCATATCTTACTGTCTTAAAAACAGACGAACACACTGGACAATTTAGTCCTTGATATACTATGTTGGACAGGTAGGACAGTTACAGGTAGAGCGTCTTTGACCATGGGTCAGTTTGATCAGTACCGATTGTTGGGGAGGAGGGGAGAGCGTTTTATACAAAGGTCAATTAGATCGACCCTCAGTACGTAAATGGTACTTAGTTTATCGATCCTGAAAAGATGAAAGGCAAAGTTGACCTCGGCAGAATTTGAACTCAAAACATAGACAGACAAAATACCGCTAAGCATTCTTTTCTATTCTAGGCACAAGGCCTGAAATTTTTGTGGAGGGGGCCAGTCAATTAGATTGACCCCAGTATGTAGCTGGTACTTAATTTATCAACCTTGAAAGGATAAAAGGCAAAGGCGACCTCAACGGAATTTGAACTCAGAACATAAAGACAGACGAAATACCACCAAACATTTTACCCGGTGTGCTAACGCTTCTGCCAGCTCGCTGCCTTGTGCATGTAAATATTGGATGGAAAAAGTTGAGGGCTGCCAGTGGGAATTGAACCCACATCTACAGTATACATGAGAGGTATTCTATCTCTAAACCAAAGTGATCCTTTGAATTTCTCTTCCCATTTTGCTTTTCTGAAAAGGGACTCAACAGCTCCAATCTCACATGACATCCGTTTTCCCTTGCTTTCATGAGTTGGACAGGTATTGGTCTTGTCACACAAGAACCATCCACTCGGATCCCTCGTCACATCTTCAAATAGCTGTCCTCCTCTTTATACATCCATCTTCATGTCTTTACCAATCTTCTTTCATCACATCCGATTCCACTTATACCCAGTTTTTTTCTCTTGGCTCGTTTGGGATCTACCTTGGAAGCACTCCGTCGGTTACGACGATGAGAGTTCCGGTTGATCCGATCAACGGAACAGCCTGCTCGTGAAATTAACGTGTAAGTGGCTGAGCACTCCACAGACACGTGTACCCTTAACGTAATTCTCGGGGATATTCAGCGTGACACAGAGAGTGACAAGGCCGGCCCCTTGAAATACAAGTACAGCAGAAACAGGAAGTAAGAGTGAGAGAAAGTTGTGGTGAAAGAGTACAGCAGGGATCACCACCATCCCCTGCAGGAGCCTTGTGGAACTTTTAGGTGTTTTCGCTCAATAAACACTCACAACGCCTGGTCTGGGAATCGAAACCGTGATCCTACGACCACGAGTTCGCTGCCCTAACCACTGGGCCATTGCGCCTCCACTTGTGATCTACCATTCATAGACCCTAACACTGCTTACCCAGCAGAGCATGCTCACCTCATTTCTTTGAAGCTTTGACAAATTCTCAGCATTCACTGTGTGCATAGATGTGGACATGGCTACACGGTAAGAAGTTTGCTTCCCAACCACATGGCTCTGGGTTCAATTCCACTGCATGGTACCTTGAGCAAATGCCTTTTACTTTAAACTCAGGCTGAACAAAGCCTTGTGAGTGGATCTCGTAGATGGAAACTGAAAGAAGCCCATTGTATGTGTGTGTGTGTATGTATGTATATATATATATATATATTATATATATATATATATATATATATAGATAGATACAAATATAGATGTGTGTGTGTGTCTTTGTGTCTGTTTGTCTCTCACCACCACTTAAAAACTGGTGTTGCTGTGTTTATGTCTCCATAACTTAGCAGTCTGACAAAAGAGACCGACAGAATAAGTACCAGGCTTTAAAAAAAATACAGTAAGTACGGAGGTCGATTAATTCAACTAACAGGTCTTCAAGGCAGTGCCCCAGCATGGCCACAGTCTAATGACTGAAACATGTAGAAGATAGAAGATTCCCTGTCCATGTTTCACCACCAGGCAACATCACACATTATCTACAAGCCTTGTACAATCTTCCCTTTACTCTCAGAGTGAAAAACAGAGGTAGAGGCCCCTTGTTGCCAACAGAAGCAAAAACTCCCTGAACTATTTCCACCCAATTTTCATCCTTTCCCTGACTCACACCTACGTGCTCCACGGATATTCGTCTCTGACTTTGCCTCCACCTCTATCCATGTGCCACTCACCCCTCCCACAAACTGACCTACCTCCCCCACCACTTCTCTTCTCTTTCCCATTCCTATAATTCAAGGGTTTCTCATGACACATCACCACCACCACCACCACCACCTGCCTTCTTTTCTAATTGAGGTAACCAAGTGTCTCCCATACAATCAGCCGACCCCTGTTCCTGTCCCCCATCATACTATATATCCTCTCATCACCTGGCATTAAACCACCCGCTTCAATACTATGCTACTTTGCCCCCCAAGCTGAGTGGTGGCAGGGGGGGACTCTTCCAAGTTTCTTGGTAACTTCACTAGTGCCAGTGCCACACAAAAAGCACCCAGTACCCCCTGTAAAGTGGTTGGCATTAGGAAGGGCATCCCCTGGTTTGCCAGCTCCTATTGAACTATCCAACCCATGGAAAACAGACGGTAAATGATGATGACGATGACAATGTTGTGATGATGATGATGATGACGACAACGACGACGATGAAGATGATACTATACTCTCTGAACATCCACTTTGACTATCAGTTAAGGCCCCATCAGTCAGAGAAAATATCAATTACTTCTCAGGTCCCTTCTGAGGTTTAAAACAGATATATTTAACGCACCCTGTGAACAGCACTGAGACATCTGCCATATATAAAGTATATGCTCACCCCGCCACCATCAACAACCCGTGACCCCCCACCCCCACTACATCCCATAGTTATTGTTTACATTGATTTGTTCAGGAGGAAGTGGTTGTGCCCATGGTCGTCCAAGCCCTCCACCTAACCACGGTAACCAGCTACCAATGTTCCACTTAACCCTTTAGCATTTAATCTGGCCAGATCCAGCCAAAATATTCTACTTGCTCTATGTTCAAACTGGCCAGATCTGACCTTTCCTACCTATGCTAAAATATCATTTCAAACATTGGTAACAAAAGCACTCAGAGAGTGCAAACCTCTGCCCAGGCAACACCAACATCCTCTTGACGATTAGCCAGAGATGATTTTTAAAATGAGAATATCTGAAATAAACTCGATTGCTCTCACAAACGAGAATACTAATAATGAAGCCGAAGCGACTGCTCTCAAAAATTTTTTTAAAAACTGGAAAAATAATCCAGAATCCTTGTCTGGTACTGGATCAATCCCAAAATCTAATCAGTTTGTGCCAGTCATGAGGCCAAACATCACTGAAAGTTTCATCCGAATCCATCCAGCAGTTCTTGAGATATCTTGTCCACGGACAAACAAACAAACACAACTGAAAACAATACCTCCGCCTTCGCTAAGGCAGAGGTGATAATCACATCATCAGGATCTGAAGATTACAATATAATGCAGAATAAATTCTAAACAATGTGAATAGATAAGCATTACATTTGACTGGGTAAGCTCAAGACAAAAGGGTTAAACATCTACAGGTCAAAATATAAGCAGGGAGGAAATTTCAGTGGGAGGGCATTCTGGAGAAGAAAGATAGGGCATAGTGGTTGGTGTTGTCTTGGTAGTGATGGTGAGAGGAAGGGGAGGAAAGATGAGCGAGTTGGGTGTTGCTGAGTGGCAATGGTATGAAATGGGTTGAAGGCGGCGAACTAGCAGAATCCTTAGCACGCCGGGCGAGATGCTTAGTGGTATTTCGTCTGCCGCTACGTTCTGAGTTCAAATTCCACTGAGGTCAACTTTGCCTATCATCTTTTCGGGGTCGATTAAATAAGTACCAGTTACGCCCTAGGATCAATGTAATTGACTTAATCCGTTTGTCTGTCCTTGTTTGTCCCCTCTGTGTTTCGCCCCTTGTGGGTAGTAAAGAAATAGGTATGAAATGGGTTGGGTTTGAAGAGGATCAGAGGCCTCTTTAGTAGTGGTAGACTGGACAGAGTGAGGAGACACAGCATGTCTGGGAAGGAGGGGAAGAGGTTGGGAGTGTTGTAGCAAGCACCTTCACACGGATCAGTCGATTCCTAATTATTTGGGTGTGATTTCAGGTGTTTATGGTGTGCAAGTGGTCTGTGAGTGTGTGTGTTTGTGTGTGTAAATATGCATAGAAGCAGCACCACCCTCCCCAAATGTGGTAGCAGCATTCTATTGTGGGGTTTCCCTTGAGCCTTGTAAAGGAATTTACGAATTGTTGGCTGGGATGAAGTATTTTCTATCCTTGAATAAGAAGGAAAGTGATGGACACACATCGTTTGCTGGGTTATGGCTCAACAATAGGGTTTATCTAAAATTTCTCAAAGGCAAGAACTCCCCGGTGAATCATCTTCATTATCCTCATCATTATCATCATCACCATTTACCTCTTTAGTGTTCGCATTATTCTACCAAAATTAATGCCACTCCATCTACATTGTTCTGAACTAATCATGCATTATCTTGTAGCTATGAGATTTTGATGAGGTAGCTGTTAATTTTTAAAACGACATTGTAGGGCTGGTGTGAGAGACCAGATCTGGCCAGTTTGAACATAAAACAGGCAGAATACTTTTGGTCAGATATGGCCGGTTTAAATGCTAAAGGATTAATGTCCATTTTCCATGCTAGCATGGGTTTGATGGTTTAAGAAGAGATGGCAAGGCCAAGAGCCATACTAGGTTCCATAGTCTGTTCTGGGCATGATTTCTACCACTGGATGCCCTTAATAATGTCGACAGTGGCAGCTTGTAGATAAAATTAGTGGGGGTTCTGCTTCAGAGAATTTTTAGCCATTGTTTTAATATTGTGTAAAAGGAAACAAACATATAAAAAGAAAATTTATACATAAACTTGATCAATTCACTGCCAAGAAGTGTGTTTAATTTTTTCACTGAACATCACTGCAAATTCCCCCTTGTTTTTCAAAAATCCCCCCTAAATCACAAAATACAGTGGGGGACATGTGCCCTATTTTTCAAATCCTGGCAGCAACACACTTAGTTGTTAGTTGATAGAGCACCAGTAAAATCAATTCTTACATAAACTTTAAAAACTCCACAGAGGTTGTTGATGGTTTCTGTTATGTAGGAGTCCTAAATAGCTACACAGGATGGGGTTACAAGAGGTACAGTGGCCAGAATAACAAGAGGACGGAAAAAGTTCAAGGAGTTATTTCCTCTGTTGGTAACAAAAGGATTATCTGTTTGATAGAGAGGGACAGGATAATAATTTAATTCTACACTTTATGACATTCAAGAATATAAACACATTCTTAAGCACAACACACATGGAGCCAAAAAGAAACACTACCTTTCACCAGCACACAAGGGTCAGCACTGCACGAATGACAGTGCTCTCTTTCCCTAGTGTGAAGCTTCCTATCTCAGACATGTGAGCATGTGCATAACTCGCTAGAACTGTGAAGTGCACAATTCTATACAAGGATTTTGTATTTTTTTCATAAACTAGGGGATGGCTACTGACATTAAAGCTTAAGGGTTATATAATGTACAAGAATAAAGAGAGAATTAAAGAAAAAAAGGACTCATTATATTGAATGTTATCGATAATATTGAGTGGAAATAGGGGGTGCTGCAGTCCTGCAGGGCCTATACATGAGCTGCCACTGAATGCTAACTGCTTTAAAGAGTGTACTGGGTGCTTTTTATGTGCCCCCGCCCACAACAGTGCTTTTCAAAATGAATACCATTAAGAAGTAGTTTTTCTTAGATCTGACTTCATGCGAGACTGGCAGAGAACTCTTGCAGGTGAATCCCCTTCACCAGAAGGAACAGACTCAACACTGCTGCATATATACAATATATATACATGCATATGTGGGTACAGGACATCACAAACAGTAAACATGAAAACGAAAACAAAACAGTTGAATACACAAACAATGAGAGAAACAAATAGAAAACAGGACAAATAACATAAAGAACAACCCTTCATCAGTTGTCGGGTGTCCATCTACTCCTCATTTCGAGCATTGTGTGTGTATATATATATGCACACACACACACACAATGGGCTTCAGTTCCCATCTACCAAATCCACTCACAAGGCTTTGGTCATGAAAGGGCTTTTAGCAGAAATCACTTGCCCAAGGTGCCACACAGTGGGACTGAGCCTGAAACCATGTGATTGGGAAATAAACTTCTAACCACAAAGCAATGACTGCACCTCAAATACATACATACATATACGCATACACAAATACATACATAAATACACACACACACATATATATATATATGACTGGAGCCTGGTGCAGCCCCTGGCTTACCAGACCCCGGTCAAACCGTCCAACTCGTGCTAGCGTGGAAAACGGACGTTAAACGATGATGATGATGATGATGATGATATATATATATATATATATATATATATATATATACATACATAAATACACACATATTACACACTCTCCTGTCTTAGAAAGAACTTTTTCTTCATCCATTCCCTTCCGGTCATTTCAAAATGTAACCACATGTGAATCGTTGGCGATTTTCTTCCTCTGTTTACCCTTCTTTTGGACTTTTCTCTATTTCTGAAGAAGAGCTTTGCTCAAAACATAAGATCCTCTTTCTTTCCTTTCCTAAGAGTCTTTATTACAGTATTTGTGTCAAGTCCTCACGTTGTTGTTTTTTCTTGTTGGTTCTTCTTTGCTTGGATTCACCATATATATAGTTAAAATTCTAATTATATTTGGATATAAACCTTGAAGGATGCTGTGTAAAGCACTTCCACATTTATTGGCTACCTGATGTTAGCATCAGTAGTAATGCATGTGCTTATCAAAACAACTGTAGTGGATTTGAATAAAGAACTACATGAATAATTCCATTTTCTCTCTCTGATCTATTTACACACACACACACACACACACCATATCAACCCATGCCAACATGAGAAACAAACACTAAATAATGATGATGATGATGGTGGTGATACTCACTTTCTCACACACAAACACACAAAGTGGAATCAGAAATTTTCCCAGCGAGGCTTAAAGAAAAACTGCAACATCTCTCCAGTAAATAATACATTTCCTCTATCATTTATTGTGATGTATCATTCCCTTCAAAATGGTCCCCTTGGGAATATACACGATAAGCCCAGCATGGCTTTGATAACTCCAAAACAATGCGGAAGTGTTGTTGCTGAAGGTCACCAAATACCCCCTGCAGTTCCCTAAGAATTTCATCCGTCATTTCTAGGTGGCATCACTTCAGGAATCACAGAACAGCCACAGAGGAATAAGTTAGGCAAATATGGAGGGTGTGGAAGAACTTCTGGGAGATAAACTTTGGTGCAACATGATGGATGTTTAGGTTTCCCGAGAGAATTTCCTGGCAGACTCCAGGAAATCAACAATGGTCCTCAAGGATGAGATGAAATTTTTTTCCTTATTTTTTAACTTTTTTGATCATGGTTACTCACTCTGAACACTTAGCAACCTGAATCAACCCTTCAGTCAACCTTGAAATACACATAAAACCCCAAAGGCTGTGTTTCACCTAATGGATGTCAGCCGAGACTCTGATGAAGCATTTCAAGGGTTCCAGTAGTAGATTCGTTCAACTTCATACAAAACTTGATGCAGGCAACATTGCTCAAATTGTCATGTATTATAAAAATAGTACAAATAGTAGAATTCTTCTAAAACAACACTGTTAAGAACCTTGTGTAATAATCAAACACAGGCAGAGCATATAAAGCATGTTTGCAGGGTGGTAAGCAGGCAGAATCGTTAGCACGCCGGGCGAAATGCTTAGCGGTATTTCGTTTGCCGCTACGTTCTGAGTTCAAATTCCGCCATGGTCGACTTTGCCTTTCATCCTTTCAGGGTCGATAAATTAAGTACCAGTTACGCACTGGGGTTGATGTAATCGACTTAATCCGTTTGTCTGTCCTTGTTTGTCCCCTCTATGTTTAGCCCCTTGTGGGTAGTAAAGTAATATAAAGCACGTTTGCAGGCTGGCACAGTGATATGGCAGCAATGATGGTCAGATTCACATATTTTCCTACAGTACAATCACAGCATGGGCGGTCTAGAAATTTTCTGATAAAACCTTGTAGGTGTGTGTGCGTGTGTGTGTGTGTGTGTGTGTGTGTAAATGAAAATTGTAGTAGAAGACATGACTGAGAACAAAAAAGACAATAAACAGGTACGGATAAAACCATATCATCAGCCGTGTTTTCATCCAGAGTCATTATGATTTCGGTGCTAAACACAAATATGTATACATACATATACACTTCAAAGAATGTCCTTACAACTATATATGCACACATGTCTTATCAAGACATATAAATATACTCTAAACAATATCCTTAAATCTAAATATGCACATACTATTATCACACACACACACACACAGATAGAAGGAGAGATAGATATAGATTAGTCTACCTTTCAGAAATAGAATCATTTTATTTTGACTATAAACGATATCTGTGCAGGGATTATCGTTTCATGTCTCGTGACTTTCTTCAGGGTCTTAGGAACACAGTTGAAGAAACTCGTGAGATTTGAAACGATGGTACATTTACAGGGTTTGTATTCCAACACACACACACACACGCATATCTGTATATATACATGCATACGTGTGTGTGTGTGTGTGTGAGGTGTGTGTATTTATATATACATATATATTTGTGCTTACTCCGGTGTACATATATACACACACACACATATATATATATGGATAGATAGATAGATAGATAGATAGATAGATATATAGATAGATAGATAGATGGATAGATAGATAAATGAATAGATAGATAGATAGATAGATGGATAGAGAGAGAGAGAGAAAAAGAGAGAAAAGCAGAGAGATATGAGAGGGTGGTGATAGAGAGATAGATATACACAAGGAAGCTAGCGTCACGATTATCCCGCCTTCCCCACCATCATCAAATCTATACACAACCAATCACCACTACTATGCAGTGAAATGTGCTAGAAATAACAGCCAAATTTCCCTAAAATAACACCTTACTGTCATAATACAAAAAGGACACAAAGGATAAAAAGGGGATGGTCATGGCAAGACCGCTCTTGATCATAGAACGACAGCTCGATCGGGGCTGACTTGGGGCTAATCAACAAGAAAAACATAAGAGCCCCCGCCGCCACCGCCACATCAAGGCGAGCACCCCCACACACATCACTAACCAAAACAACAGCCACCAAATTTCAACGTTTACAACCACCACCTCGAGACACCAACCCCTACAACAACCACCAACTCCACCACCACCACCAGCATTACCGCCGCTGACACCATCATCGCCTCTGCCTCCGCTATCACCACCACATTATCATCGCCAACACCCCCATCAGCAGCACCACCACGAGAGAGAGAAAAAGAGAGATAGAAAGAGAGAGAGAGAGAGAGAGAGAGAGAGAGAGAGAGAACTGCAAGACAAAAGATAATCCATGTATTATTATTATTATTATTATTTATTTTTATCAATGGATGTCCTGATTTCTCGAGTCTGAACAGTTGATGGAGGAGGAGAAGAAGGGTGGGAGGCGAAAGTTTAGTTGGTCATCGGAGGACTACTACTACTACTACTACTACTACTACTGCTCTCTCCCTCCTTCCTTCTCCTCCTCCTCCCCCTATCTCTATTAATCTTGTCTCTCTCTCTCTCGGTTTAAGATTCAGCTCTGGTTAGGGACAACTGGCTTCCTTCTTGGCTGCCATACACAGAACCAAAGAGACACAAAAACCAATTATAATAGTCACAGAAGAAACAATAAAGAAGGAAAGAAAAACAAAAAGGGAGGGGATAAAATCCCCAGTTCACAGCAACACGAATCCAGTTACATATTGTGACACAAGCTATTCATGCACTTAAAATCACACAAACACGTAGAGAGAGACACACTTGAGAAAATTACAGACACACACAACCTCCATTTCCATACAAAAAAAAAGACCCCAGCTAATTATTACACACACACACACACAGAGGCGGCTTAAGATACAAGTTATTCCTCCCCCTCCTCCTCCGCCGCCTTCCACCGCATCCTTCTCTACTTCTGACACTCAAATCCCCTCACCGCCGCCAACACCACCACCACATTCTGTGTTGTTCGTCTCCCACTCCCTCCCTCGTACTTAACGTTGATGACAGATAACAAACAGGACTTTCAGTAAGAGGGAGAGAGAGAGAGAGGTCTCGACTGGGGGCTGTAGACCGAATTTTGACCTGGCCTGCACTAAGGTTCTTCAATGTTGTGAAGGATAACATATACATACACACACACACACATATATATATATATACTTTATTTTAACAAAACTGTCCGACGAACGGGAACGTGAAACTCCGAGTAACAGCTTTTGTTAAATTTCTGCTGCTTTTAAGTAAAGCATATTACTCTACCTCTGGTATTTGAGTACTCTTTTTTCCACCTTGTTTCACATTTATGTGTTTATTATATATATATATATATATATATATATATATATATATATATAGTGAGAGAGAGAGCCAAGTTCGTTAGATCGAGATAGACACAATATATATATATATATGTATGTATGTATGTATACTCTTTACTCTTTTACTTGTTTCAGTCATTTGACTGCGGCCATGCTGGAGCACCGCCTTTAGTCGAGCAAATCGACCCCGGGACTTATTCTTTGTAAGCCCAGTACTTATTCTATCGGTCTCTTTTGCCGAACCGCTAAGTAACGGGGACGTAAACACACCAGCATCGGTTGTCAAGGAATGCTAGGGGGACAAACACAGACACGCAAACACACACACACATACATATATACGACAGGCTTCTTTCAGTTTCCGTCTACCAAATCCACTCACAAGGCTTTGGTCGGCCCGGGGCTATAGCAGAAGACACTTGCCCAAGATGCCACGCAGTGGGACTGAACCCGGAACCATGTGGTTGGTAAGCAAGCTACTTACCACACAGCCACTCCTGCACCTATGTATATATATTCTTTTATTTGTTTCAGTCATTTGACTGCGGCCATGCTGGAGAACCGCTTTTAGTCAAACAAGTCTTGTACTTATTCTATCGGTCTGTTTTGTCGAGGCTTCCAGTAGAAAGGGATTATTATTAGCATTATTATTATTATTAAAAAGTGGTGAGCTGGCAGAATCATTAACACACCAGACAAAATGTGAAGTGGTATTTCTTCTGGCTTATTGTCCCGAGTTCAAATTCCACTAAAGTTGGCTATGCCCTTCATCCTTTCGGGGTTGATAAAATAAGTACCAGTTGAGTACTGGGGTCGATATAACTGATTCGCCCCTCCCCCCAATAGTAGAAAGGATTATGAATTAGTAGAACTCTGGTGCTACAATGGTCTTTGTCTCCCACTCATAGAAATTTGTGATGATTAAGGAGGGACCGAGTCAATACTAGGTTTCAGTCGTGTTAATGGCTACAGCAAAGTTGGGAAGAATTAGCTTGAAGGATTAGTTTGCAGGTGCTGCTTCAAAATAATGGTTTCTGCACCAAGGGAATTTACAGACTACAAAGAACTGGGTGTTACATGCATGGCTGAATCTTGTTTCCACACGAACCCTTCCTTGCTGAACCAACCATGACACTAAATTCCATTTACCATTGTCAGGGGTTTTCTCTCCTGGTCTTAATTCCCTTAACGCCATTCCAAAATTATTGTCTTTGGCTAATTCTGCATTCCAATTAGCAATGGCCTCCAAAACTAAATCACTTCAAATTCTTTACCAGCCCCATCCATTTCACCTAAGATCTTAACTGGGTTCCTTGGAAGTTCCAACCCCTTCCAACCTCCATTATACAACAACCGACCAAATATCTTTTACAAATACCCTTCATTAACTCATATTTTCAGATATCTCGTTATGTGTTTATTAGTCATTAATTTATTTCTTTATCTTTTTTATTTGTTTCAGTCAAGTTGTCAACCTGTGGTGGTGAGGGGGGGGACAAACACAGATACAAAGATACACACAATGGGCTTCTTTCAGTTTCCATCTACCAGATTCACTCACAAAGCTTCAGTCAGCCCAAAGCTTTAGCAGAATTCACTTACCCAAGGTGCCACACAGTGGGACTGAACCTGTGACCTTGTGGCTGGGAAGCAAAGTGCAAATCATGCAGCCATGCCTGCTTATATATTCCTTATTTCTATATTTTTTCTTTTCATTTTTAGAGCCGTCCCAACTTCTCACCCCCAGGCATGCTGTCTCCTCTTTCTGTCTTTTTGACCCCTACTATAATGGTTTCTGTCTCTTGGAGCTGGTTCATTTCATACCTCCACAACTCATGTAACTCCTGAGTATTTCCTCCTCCCATTGCCCTTATTGCCTCCAACCCCACCACCTTAACACTAACTACTATGCACAGTCCTTTCTCACCACAGCATCATCCCTCTGGAATCTTCTCTCTGTCCGTGTCTTTCCTGTCGCTATTGTCTTGCAACGATTTAAACAAAGCAATGAAGACCATGAAACTCACCAGTCCTGGAAGACCCAGAAAGGTCATGGGCTCTGCTCCTTCTTCATGCCTCAGCGAATAAAACAATAAGAAATTGTTGTGGCATTAGTACTCTATTAAATTCTTTTACCAACCAGTTGACCATGGCCACAACACATGTCAATCACCTGCCCTCTTGAACACGCCCACAAATGCCAATCACCTGGCCTCTTGAACATGCCCACAAATGCCAATCATCTGGCCTCTTGAATACGCCCACAAATGTTAATATTTTGACACTCTTAAGCACAGAACTTATATATAAAGGACTAATCAACTATAGCTGTTCTGCTTGATGAATTCTCCAGGAACATAACAGATCTAGACATGTAACAGCCGCTAATCACTAAATGTGTGTGTGTGTGTTCACATTAGAAATAACAATAGAGGAAGAAAAAACCAAGTTTGACAAATAAGATTTCAGCTTTAGTGGAAAGAGAAAGTGCCTTAATGTTTTGGACAATAGTCCTTCATCAGAAAAAGGAAAAGAGGGGTAAGGGGGAGTAAGAAAGAAAGAGTCAGTGAAAAAGTGGGTCAAGAAGGGAATGCTGTTTGATGAGGTGGGGGGGGGAATAAGAAAGGAGGAAGGAGCAAGTGAGGGGATACGTAGGCAAGTGTGAATCTGTGTGGAAGTGGGCATAAAAGGGGATGGTGTGTTTGTGCTAGTGTGGTGTATACATATGTATGTGTGTATATACACACATTCACAAATGCAAATTCATATATAAATATACAAATATATATACACTTCTAACATATACCAATAATGACATAGTTATATGTAACACTCACACACAAACAGAAGAATATAATACACAAGTGTATACAGGTATCTTTATATACATGCTGAGACTATACACACAGCTGTATATATTTCCTACACACAGACATTGTGTGTGTGTATATATTCCCCCCCCCCCCACACAATCTTTTACATACAATTACACAGACAAAACACAGAGAAATGTACAATATTTTTACCTATAATTACAAACACACCTGTACACATATATAAATTCACAACGCAGCTATACACGTTCTGGCTCAGTGGTTAGAGCATCAGGCTCACAATCACGAGGTAGTGAGTTCAATCCCTGGACCAGGCTCTGAGTTGTGTTCTTGAGCAAGACACTTTATTTCACATTGCTCCAGTTCACTCAGCTGTAGAAATGAGTTGCAACATCACAGGTGCCAAGCTGTGTCGGCCCCTTTGCCTTTCCCTTGGATAACATCTGTGGCGTGGAAAGGGGAGGCCGGTCTTCCATAAACAACCTTGCTCAGATTTGTGCCTCAGAGGGGAACTTTCTAGGTGCATCCCATGGTCAGTCATGACCAAAGGGGGTCTTAACTTTTTTTTTTACACACACTCTCACCTTGGCTGGGTAACCATGGACCTCCACTACAGTGTGGCATCTGTTTCTGTCTCTCTGTCACAATCCAACCTTTCAACACCTGACCCAAGACCACCTCCTCCGATGCCCCCTCCCCTCTCAAAAATTCTTTATCTTGCAAGTTATTTGGTGACCCTGCCACTGCTGTTGCCACATAAAAAGCACCCATTCCATTCTGTGAAGCGGTGAGCATTTGGAAAAGCATCCAGCTGTAAAAACAATGCCCAAACTGGCTTCACCTGTGCTGGGGTCACATGAAAAGCACTCAGCCCACTCTATGGAGTGGTTAGTGTTAAGAAGGGCATCCAGCCGTAAAAAACCCTGCCAAAACAGACACAGAAGTCTGGTGCAGTCTTCTGCCTGGTTGGGTCCTGTCAAAGCATCCAACCCATGCCAGCATGGAAGGTGGACATCAGACGATGATGATGATGATGATGATGACACACAGAAATTTACAATACATTATTATTTATATATTATCACATACACATAGAAGCTTTTACGTATAATTACACACACACAATTACAACCTCCACACACACATGCACACGCAATCTTTTACACACATTTACATTAAATGGACATAATTGACACCCACCTCAACAGACCTCACACACACTGAATGCAATTACTCCTTCCCTTACACACACACATGCATGCAGACACACACACACACACACATGCGTATACAAATGCATTCATGACACACAATCTTTTAAAGTACAATTACATAGAACACAATTACCATTCCCTACACATACACACATATTTATACACACACACACATATATATATATATATACACATATATATACACACATATATATACACACAGATATATATACACAGATATATATACACACAGATATATATATATATATATATATATATACATACACATATATATACACACATATATACATACACATATATACACACACACACACAAACATCCAATCATATACATATACAAACATAGTCACATAGGTTACAACCATTCAGACCCACACAAACAGACTGTCCAAATGACCACTCTGGCAAGCAGCAGCAGCAGCAGTGGTGGTGGTAATGGTGGTAGTAACAGTAGTAACTTACCTTCAGGTGGACAGCAGTCTTTGGCCACTGGTCAAGGCAAGACAGGTTTCATGGCTTCTTCTGACAGACCTACAAGACAAAGAGCAGACAACAAAACGGTTAATGATAGCTTACTTAGAATCTGGTAATCTGCAGGCTTTGCTTCAGACAACACTCGAGACATTTTATTGTCATACACATTAGGAAGAAAATAGTTTTATAAACTGCATTTATACATACATACAATATATATATATATATATATATAATTGAGTAGTTGAATGAATTATCTTATTATGGATAATTCGGTTAACCGATACCTGGGTAGCAAATTCACGTCAGAAAAACACGGTTGAAGCTACATGCCTAGAGCAGAGATCACGTGCTATCGTGTGGAAATTTGTGTGTTTTTTTAAATACAAATATTAGGAATATGCAGCCTTCGAAACATATGTCGAAAATAAAATAAAGGAATTTTGTTAATTCGTCGTTCAACTCCATTCTTTCATTTATTTGTATATATATATATATATATATATATATATATACACTCTTTTGCTTGCTTCAGTCATTTGACTCTGGCCATGCTGGAGCACCACTTTTAGTCAAATAAATCGACCCCAGGACTCATTCTTTGTAAACCTAGTACTTGTTCTATTGGTCTCTTTTTGCCGAACCGCTAAGTGATGGGGATGTAAACATATCAACATTGGTTATCAAGCAATGGTGGTGGTGGGGGGACAAACACAGACACAAACACATACATACATATATGATGGGCTTCTTCCAGTTTCCACCTACCAAATCCTCTCAGAAGGCTTTGGTCGGCCTGAGGCTATAGTAGAAGACACTTGCCCAAGGTGCCGTGCAGGGGGACTGTGTGTGTGTGAAGGTGCATGGCTTAGCGCTTAGGGTGTTGGTCTCATGGTGGTAAGATTGTCATTTCAATTCCTGGACCAGGCGAGATGTTGTGTTCTTGAGCAAAACACTTCATTTCACATTGCCCCAGTCCACTCAGCCGGCAAAAAGGAGTCATTCTGTGAGAGAACTGGCTCAAGAAGGAAACATTTATTTTTTTTAATTTCATATCATCATCATCGTTTAAAGTCCGCTTTCCATGCTAGCATGGATATATATGTATATAAAATTGGTAAAATGTAGACAATAGACATCTACATTGATGGCGCCTTCCATGTTCCAGTAGCTCATAATGGATGATACCTATTTCTTTACTACCCACAAGGGGCTAAACACAGAGAGGACAAACAAATGGATTAAGTCGATTATATAGATCCTAGTGCGTAACCGGTACTTATTTAATCGACCCCAAAAGGATGAAAGGCAGTCGACCTCGGTGGAATTTGAACTCAGAACGTAGCGGCAGACGAAATACCGCTAAGCATTTCGTCCAGCGTGCTAACGACTTTGCCAGCGCGCTGCCTTAAATGATACCTTTTATGTTCTATCAACATGGAGCAAGAATTTTTGTGGATGGAGTTCTGCTTTTGGTGTTGGCACTGGCCTCTCATTACATGATAACCATTGTCTTTTACATCTTCTGCTGTGATGCAAAACCCATTTTCCGTCACCTGTAATAATGCACAGCAGAAATGACAGATTGTTATCCCTGGTTAGAAGACTGCTGCAGATGCTGGAATGTTGTGTGTTCGGTCCTCCAGCATAATAAGCTCATGTGGAACCCAAATTCCCACTTTGCCATGTTTTCCCAATTTGCTTGAGATGTTCAAGGACAGTTGAACATGACTCATTAAATTTTTGCACCAAATCTCTGCTGCTTTGATGTGGATCCAGTACAAAAGTCTTATTCAAAAATTTGTCATTCAGAATGGGTCGACTTCCAGAGCAAGGCCAACTTTAAATGACACACTGCCAGATAGAAGAGATGGCATACTATTTCTGGATAGTTCCAGACCATTCGACCTTGCTTCTGATGAGATTGGTTGATTCATATTTCATAATGGTGGAAAAAGGCAATTACTTTCCAAACACCATAATATATATATATATGTATGTATGTATACATACATACATAGAAGATATATATATATAAAAATAGGTAAAGTTGGTGAAATGTATGTATGTATGTATATATATATATATATTTATAATAAGTGTAGGTCGTATACGAGTGGGTATATATTTATAAAAAAGAAGTTTGAAAACGCCACTATATAAGTCTGCTGCTACTGCCATTTCAGCCACTGGTCACTTCCTTAATTTTATTCAAACACATGCTTACTCCCCACAAAAAACCATTACGTGGATTCTTGTTGAGACCAGTAAGAAACAATTATGAACTTTTTTTTATTACACTTAACTGTTAAAAATATTTTTGATAAGGTTCGTTTTTTCAAGAAGAACCAAAGCATGTAAAATTTCTAAGAAAATTAAAATTTATCTTATATAGTGGCATTTTCAAACTTCTTTTTTATAAATATATACCCACTCGTATACGACCTACACTTATTATAAATATATATATATATATACACCTCCTTGACAGCCTATCCTGCTTTAGCTCCTTCTCTGAAGATTCATGGTCTTGCAAGCTGCTCAGAAACTTCACTAGTGCTGGTGCCACATATAAAGCAGCCAGCACACACTGTAAAGTGGTTGGCACCAGGAAGGGCACCCAGTTGTAGAAACCATGCCAAAGCAGTCAGTGGAACATGATACAGTCCTTTGGGCCTGGCAAATCCTCTTGAATCATCCAATCTTTGCCAACATGGAACATAGGACTTTATATGATGATGATGATGATGATAATGGTGGTGGTGGTGGTGAGGAGGAGGAGGATCCAGGTTGATTGTGCAGCATCTTGTGAAAGTGTGTTTAACAATAAACCTGGCCCTACTAAAGTCTTTTGAGTAGATCTGGTAGGCAGAAAATGAAAGAAAGCTGATGTGTGTGTGTGTCTCTGCATGTGTATGTATATGTGTGTTCATGTGTACATTTGTTGTTATTTATGCTCTAATGAGTTTAAAGAAATTTTATTTTATAAGTATGATAATTTACTTAATACTGGTGAAGAGCGCAAAATAAAATGCAGACATAAGTTACTTTACCTATATAATAAGTTTCATGATAAATAGTAATAATAGTTCCCTATTAGGTTACTTTAGTTTAGTTTAAATTAGTTTAGATAATATATTTTTTGGTTATGTAGTCTAGGCTTTAATTATAGTTAGTCTTTATTGATATTTCTTTGTTTTAATTAGTTCACTTTTAATGTATATTAATATAACAGTTTATGGTATGTTAAAACTTTAATAATTTATATTAGATTTTTTTATTTTCTTTATTTATATATATTTTTTTATTTTTTTTAAAAAATTTTTATTTTATTTTATTATGTATTTTTATTATGCATTTGTTATATGTATTTTGGAGGATATATTTATATGTTGATGGGTGTTATTTAGTGGTGTTTTTATTGAGTTTTGTATGTATGTGTGAATGTTTACGATCCCTTTGTTTTTTGTTTTTTATTTGGTATGTTGAATTGACAGATTTTATTTGGGTATTGTCTGTTATAATAAAGTATACACACCCATAACAAATATAAGTGCCCACTTCATTCGCGCGTACCTGGAATTGCATGTGAGCCTCAACATATACCCAAACGGCCACTCCCGCCCTATACGGACAAATAAACACATACATCCCCAAAAATGGGCGTAATCCCACTCACACCAATCATATGTATACAATTATACACACTAGAATAATACATAACTAACCCAAATATACAGAACATATTAAAAATCACCAACAAACCACCATCACAAATGAAACCTACACCAACATACAATGACAAAACTCCCCCCTCTATACCCAATTTACACCCACATAGCAATCCCAATATATTCATCCATACATGGACGCACGTGCGTGAAGCACATGCACACAATAAATACGTACAACCCCCCAATACACACTCATATACATACGTATCAAGCTCGACATCCACAGCAATACGCTTACACCCACTCACACCCAGATGGGTGAATTGCACAACCAGGGAACGCACACACACACGTGTGCGTATTTTGATTGTGCAACTCGCCCATATGCATGTATGCGGGCGCGATTACATTGTTGCACATATTGAGCCCAACTAGCATGCATATGTACATGTGAGGGGGTACACGTACATGCCGTGCGCGTGTACCCCCTGCATTTATACCCGTGCGTGAATATACACATGGAGACTACCACACAGGTACAAATGTGTATAGTAATGGGAGCCCCATCACTACACTCAATGTATACTCTCACCCATCCGCACGGATTGAAAGCGAATCTCCGGTGTATATGTTGAGGCTTATATGTAGCGCTGTGGAGTTGAACGTCGTTGAAATTGTGAATGAATGGGTGGAGTTGGGAATTGTAACCGGGTGGTGGGCTAGCGTTGCTTGGAATTGGGAATGAATAGTGTAGTAGTAAGGCAGGTATCGAGAATAGATATGGGTTACTGCAAGTTGTTTGTTAGAGCTGCTAAGATGAGCTAAAGCTCATAATTGTATATAATAATTTATTATGGTAGTTTTATTAAAGAATCCATTCATAATAAATTTTTTTTAAGTAGTGTTGGTTTGCCACGTGGATATAGTTTTTAGTTCCATTTATTCTATTTCTCCATTCATAATTTTAAATGACGTTTACTTTCCATGGCGCGTATTCTTTTTTACATAAGTTATATTTCTATGGTAACGTAATTTTGGTTTGGTTTTTTTAACGGCTAAGAATTTAAGTTCACTTCATAATTTGAAACTGACTTGTAAGTATGTATTTTATTTCTCCTTATGTCATATTGTTATTTTGATATTCTGGTTAATTACGATGTATTTAATGTTGTTTTTTATTGGAGTGTTTATGTATATGAGATTGTGTGTGAGTTTTTAGTTGTATAATTTATTTATCTGTATGAGTGTGGGTGTGTAAATATTGTTGTATATATCGAGTTTAGTGAGTATGTATATGCGTATATGTGAGGGAGTATATGTATCTGTTGTGTGTGTGTGTTTTGCGTGTGTGTGTGTTTGTGTGTGAATGTGTATATGGGTTTGTTATTTAGGTTTTGGGATGTATGTGTTAATTTGTCTGTGTGGGGAGGGAGTGGGTTTTTGGTGTATATTGAGGTTTATAAGTTAGTATAGGTATGTGTATAAGTCGTGGGTCTGTGGTTTACGTGTGTGTTTTTTGTGTGTGAATGTTTAGGTTAGGGGGATTGCTATATAGGTTTGTTATAGAGTTTAGCAAAGGGAGATTTTATCGTTATATGTTTTTAAGAGTTTTGGTTTATCATGGTTTTTTTAGGGAATTCGTGGTAATTTGTCTATTTTCGATGTTGGTTGTTTTATTACATTGTTTCATTCATAATTTTTGAGTGGTGTTCGTTTTGCCACGTGAATATTATTTTTAATTCCATTTATTCCATTTCTCCATTCATAATTTTAAAAGATGTTCGTTTCCAGAGCGGTTATACTTTTATACATATGTTAAGTTCCTTGGTAAAGTAATTTTGTTTGGTGTATATGTTGAGGCTTATATGTACTTGTGGGTGTGTGTGAGTGGGGTGGGTGTTTGTATTTGTTATGGGTGTGTGGTTTACGTGTGTGTATTTGTGTGTGAATGTATAGGTTAAAGGGATTGCTATATAAGTATGTTATAGTGTTTAGTAAAGGGAGGTTTTATCATTTATGTTTTGTGAGTTTTAGCTTATCATGGTAGTTTTATAAAAGAATCCATTCATAATTTTTGTGTTTATTTGTCTGTGTGGGGTTGAGTGGGTTTTTGGAGTATATGTTGAGGTTTATATGTATGTATAGGTATGTGTAAGTGGTGTGGGTATTAGTATATGTCGTGGGTGTGTGGTTTATGTGTGTGTATTTGTGTGTGAATGTTTAGGTTAGGGGGATTGCTATATAGGTATGTTATAGAGTTTAGTAAAGGGAGATTTTATCATTATATGTTTTTATGAGTTTTGGTTTATCATGGTAGGTTTGTTAAGGAATTCGTAGTAATTTGTGTCTATTTGCGATGTCTGTTGTTTTATTGCATTGTTTCATTCATATTTTTAAGTAGTGTTCGTTTTACCAAGTGAATATAATTTTTAATTCCATTTATTCCATTTCTCCGTTCATAATTTTAAGTGATGTCCGTTTTCTAGAGTGTGAATGTGGGTTGTATGTGTGTGTGTGTGGGAGTATGAATAAGTATTGTGTTGAAGTATTTAGCTATTTTATTTATAGTTGCCTAGACGTTTTTATGTGTATGTATAGGGATATATATATAGGGGTGTGATTTAGTGTATGTAGTTAGATATGGTTATATATAATTAGGTATATGTGTATGGGTGTATATATAGTTTATTATATTATTATTATATTTTTTTGTTTTGTTTTATATTTTATATTTTTTATTTTATATTTTATATTTTATATTTTATATTTAATTGTTGATAGGTTTATTTTAGTTTATATATTGTTTATATATTGATTATATATAGGTTATATATGGATTATATATTTATATTTTTTCATTCATACTTTAATTATTTTAAAATTATTATTTTTATATTCTAAAATATTGATATTTTAGATTGGAAGTCCACCTGAAGATTGTCGATCAAGACAAGAAACAATTGTAGTGGCGGTTTTTTTGACTATTTATTAAAATTTTATGTATTGATTAAGTCTTTCCTTGTTTGTTTTGTAAAATAGTGGTTTTGTCTCTAATAATATTTTATAATATTTTACTATAAAATTGGATTTAATCCTAAATCTGATTTTTTCCCTGTAAATTTGGATTTATTCCCTAATATTTATTATTATATATATATATATATATATATATACACACAGACCCACACACACGCACATGGTTTCAATCAACGGAACAGCCTGCTCACGAAGTGAACATTCAAGTGGCCGAGTACTCCACAGACACATGTACCCTTAACAACAGTTGTCAGGGTACAACTCATTTTTGCCAGTTGAGTGGACTGGAGCAACATGGAATAAAGTGTTCCGCTCAAGGACATAACACACTGCCAGGAAAGATAAACAGACTTTTGGTGTAAACCCGTCCACATCATGTTAGTGAGCTCCATATCTCAATAGAGGAGTCATGTCTCCTCAGACAGCAAAATACCCTGAGAGGAGTTTGGCCCCTTCCAATAGAACCCCACAGTTTCATATGTGATTTCTATGCAACACACTCCTCCCCAGCTTATCAGTTCTTCCAATCTGTGCAAGATTATTGCCCTCAACCTCTTGTCCTTTTATTACGTATTTCATTAATGTTTCCCTTGGTCGGTGGATCTCCATTATTTGTGTCTGTGTCACGTTAGAGGAGTTCCATTCCAAGTGTGAAACCTATGGCTGACATTGTGCTCCCAGCTGCACTTCCTGCCTTCATAAAGGTCCATACCGCATTGCTGTGTAGACCTTTATGGTAAAGCACATCGAGGACTGGCAGTAAATAAAAAATACAAACTGAATTTACTCAGGTACAAGATGTACCCCTAATTTAGGGCTAAATCTTGACACGAAGTTCTTTCCCATCATAGATTGAGCTTTGACCCATGTATAAGTCAAACCCTAGATTTTACAGCTAAAATCAAGCATAAAATAGAGACTTATATACACAAGTAAATACAGTGTATATGTATATATATATATACACACACACACACACACACACACCTATATAGACATCTTTTTATTTTATTTTTTTTTTTACTTGTTTCAGCCATTTGACTGCGGCCATGCTGGAGCACCGCCTTTAGTTGAGCAAATCGACCCCGGGACTTATTCTTTGTAAGCCAGTACTTATTCTATCGGTCTCTTTTGCCGAACCGCTAAGTGACAGGGACGTAAACACACCAGCATCGGTTGTCAAGCAAAGCTAGGGGGACAAACACATACACACACACACACACACATATATATATATATATATATATATATATATATATTATATATATATATATACACACAGACCCACACACACGCACATGGTTTCAATCAACGGAACAGCCTGCTCACGAAGTGAACATTCAAGTGGCCGAGTACTCCACAGACACATGTACCCTTAACAACAGTTGTCAGGGTACAACTCATTTTTGCCAGTTGAGTGGACTGGAGCAACATGGAATAAAGTGTTCCGCTCAAGGACATAACACACTGCCAGGAAAGATAAACAGACTTTTGGTGTAAACCCGTCCACATCATGTTAGTGAGCTCCATATCTCAATAGAGGAGTCAATGTCTCCTCAGACAGCAAAATACCCTGAGAGGAGTTTGGCCCCTTCCAATAGAACCCCACAGTTTCATTATGTGATTTCTATGCAACACACTCCTCCCCAGCTTATCAGTTCTTCCAATCTGTGCAAGATTATTGCCCTCAACCTCTTGTCCTTTTATTACGTATTTCATTAATGTTTCCCTTGGTCGGTGGATCTCCATTATTTGTGTCTGTGTCACGTTAGAGGAGTTCCATTCCAAGTGTGAAACCTATGGCTGACATTGTGCTCCCAGCTGCACTTCCTGCCTTCATAAAGGTCCATACCGCATTGCTGTGTAGACCTTTATGGTAAAGCACATCGAGGACTGGCAGTAAATAAAAAATACAAACTGAATTTACTCAGGTACAAGATGTACCCCTAATTTAGGGCTAAATCTTGACACAAAGTTCTTTCCCATCATAGATTGAGCTTTGACCCATGTATAAGTCAAACCCTAGATTTTACAGCTAAAATCAAGCATAAAATAGAGACTTATATACACAAGTAAATACAGTGTATATGTATATATATATATATACACACACACACACCACACACACACACCTATATAGACATCTTTTTATTTTTTTTTTTTTTACTTGTTTCAGCCATTTGACTGCGGCCATGCTGGAGCACCGCCTTTAGTTGAGCAAATCGACCCCGGGACTTATTCTTTGTAAGCCCAGTACTTATTCTATCGGTCTCTTTTGCCGAACCGCTAAGTGACAGGGACGTAAACACACCAGCATCGGTTGTCAAGCAAAGCTAGGGGGACAAACACATACACACACACACACACACATATATATATATATATATATATATATATATATATATATATATATATATATATATATACACACACACATATACGACAGGCTTCTTTCAGTTTTCGTCTACCAAATCCACTCACAAGGCATTGGTCGGCCCGGGGCTATAGCAGAAGACACTTGCTCAAGATGACACGCAGTGGGACTGAACCCGGAACCTTGTGGTTGGTAAGCAAGCTACTTACCACACAGCCACTCCTGCGCCTATATATAGGTATCAAATAAAAAAAACAAGAGAAGTTGGCAGTGAATGTCATTAGGGTTGATGCCCAAAGAAGAATGGAAATAATAAGGAGAATCAGATTTAGGAGATGGTTCTTTGGATATTAAGAGAAAAGTCCAGAAAAGGAAACTGGGATGAGAAGAAAATAAAAGGAATAAAAATAAAAGAAGAGAGTGGGTGGGGGGAAGACAGAAGACACAGGGGATAAGTCCACATATCTGATACTTTTTCTCAGACCCTCTGTGTGTGTGCATGCACGTGTGTGTGTGTGTGTGTATGTAAGTTTTTGAATCACTAATGCGACTACAGGCCTGTAATTTTAAAGGGGACAAGGCAACCAGATTAGTGCTGCTACCCATGACAAAATGCACCCAGGACACATTGTAATTCTGTGATAGAGAGGACAGCTGGTGCCGCTCCCCAGTTTACCAGTTTTCAGTCAAACTGTCCAACCCATGCCAGCATGAAAAAAGGACATTAAATGATGATGATGATAATGTACGTGTGTGTGTGTGTGTGTGTGTATGTATATATATGGAGCTGTGCGGGTGGCACGTAAAAAGCACCCACTACACTTACGGAGTGGTTGGCATTAGGAAGGGCATCCAGCCGTAGAAACACTGCCAGATCTGACTAGGCCTGATGAAGCCTTCTGGCTTCACAGACCCCAGTTGAACCGTCCAACCCATGCTAGCATGGAAAACGGACGCTAAACGATGATGATGATGATGATGATGTATACACATACACACACCGTTAATCACACATCCTTTTATCATGTCTATCACCCCTACCACTTTCATCCAACCCCTTTATCTCACACACCTCTCATACCCATGTCCCTTACAGCTCATCATTACTACCCCAGCTCTCTATCTCCTCTTGAGGTTCACATACGTATTGCAGCGGTCCTTCAGTTTTTCTAAGCCCTGTAAAAGAAGTCGGAAGGTCGGGCCTCCGACCAGGCCTTGCAGATGCAAGAGCAGGTTGACATGTTTAAGTATTGATATGTTTAACAATGGGTTCCATTGTTGACCAAACAGTGGACCACAGCTGGGAAATCAAAACAAAACTTGCTGCAGAAAGACCAGACCTGAGGTCACCCAGTACAATACAGGGAAATGGAAACCTCAGCAAAAACATTAAAGTGAAACCTCTAAAAGCCTGGTCTGGTCAGGAGCATTGCATGGGTGTAAAGTGCAGACCCTAAGGATGGTGGACACTGTGTGATTAAGGGGTGGGATTGAGATGACACACTAGAGGAGAGGGCTCAGTGGGGGAGGGTTACAGAACAAAGGATTCAATACTGGAGAAGATAAGAGTGGAACGGAAGTTGGTGGTGATGGTCAGAAAAAGTTACCAAGGTCCAGAATGTCTGTACCCACATCTGGATGGAAACAGGCCCACGACTGACTAAAGGAAAGAGGGAGTGATTACATCAAGGAGGGGACAGGAAGGATCCTGGTAGAATGTATGGGTGTGACAGGGGCCAGTGGTGTGTGTTAAGGAGTGTAGGTCATGTCTGAGAACCTCAGAATTCAGCTATGAAGGTGAGTATATTAAAAAAAAAAATATATATATATATATATATATACACACACACACACAAACGATTACATTACATATAAACAAAAATACATATCTATACACACATACAAATGTGTATGTGTATCCATACGCACACATATAAGAGTATATATATATATATATATATACACACACATATACAATTATAAATACATTTACATATATATCTATATATATACATACATTTATATATATATATTTGAATATAATTATATCTATGTACATATATAAGCTTTATACGCATGTCTATGTGTGTGTGTGTGTGGAGGCATGTGGCTTAGTGGTTAGAGCACTGTACACATGAACATAAGATTGCTGTTTCGATTCCTGGACCGGGAGATGCTATGAATTCTTGAGCAAAACACTTCATTTCCTCTTGTTCCAGTCTACTCAGCTGGCAAAAATGAGTGACCCCGTGACAGACTGGCATCCGGCCCAGTAGGGGGGAATATATACGACGCAGAATTCTGAGAAACCAGCCTTATTAGCCTATGGCTTGGGAAGGACCTCTGGCCCTATCGATATACGTATATGTTTGTGTGTGTATATATATATATACATCATCATCATCGTTTAACGTCCGTTTTCCATGCTG
Organism: Octopus sinensis; assembly: GCF_006345805.1. NCBI lineage: Eukaryota > Metazoa > Mollusca > Cephalopoda > Octopoda > Octopodidae > Octopus > Octopus sinensis. The sequence continues at coordinate 61,717,826 of NC_043010.1, forward strand.
GCATGGGTTGGACAGTTTGACTGAGGACTGGCAAGGCAGATGGCTGCACAAGGCTCCAATCTGATCTGGTAGAGTTTCTTCAGCTGGATGCCTTTGACCGCGTGTGTACCGTTGCCGATTTTTTTCCCTCTGTCTTCCCTTCTCCTATGTTTCCGACGAAGAGCTTCACTCGAAACGTCAAACCCTCCTTCTTTCCTTCTTTCCTGAGCGTCCAATAATACTATATTTGTTCCACGTCCTCGCGTTGTGTTTTTTTTGTGCTTTCTTGTTTGGATTAACTTTTATATATATATGTATATATATATATATATATATATATATATATACACATATCAATAATTAAGGGTAAAATCAATTAGTTATTAATTAATTTCACCAAGTAGTGTTCAGTATGTAAAAGGACCATTCAAGGCGTATTCAAAATATTACTTTATATAATTAAGGGCTCAGTAAAATAATCTACTTTGCCACATACTGAAATTTTTAGAAATAGCAGCCAAAAGTTTCTTTAGCCATTATATATATATATATATATATATGTGTGTGTGTATTATATATGGGGGGGGGGGCTGAGAAGTTCCTGGCTTTGGGTACAAGGAGGATCAGTTAATTATGATTTTATTCAACATATTCCCCTTCTCAAATTCACACATTTATTGCAGAGGCCCCTCAGCTTTTCTAAGCCCTGTAAAAGAACTCAGAGGTTGGGCCCCCAACCAGACCTTTCGCAAAACCTTTAAAACCAGGAACTTTTCAGTACCCTCCTCGTGTGTGTATGTGTCTATATATATACATGTGTAGGTGTAACTATGTGGTAAGACGTTCCCAGCCACATGGTTCCGGGTTCAATCCCACTGCATGGCACCTTGCACGAGTGTCTTCTAATATAGCCTTGAGCTGACCAAAGATTTGTGAGTGAATTTAGTGCACGGAAACTGAAAGAAGCCCATCGTATGTGTGTATTTGTGTTTGTCCTCCCACCATCGCTTGACAACCGATGTTGGTGTGTTTACGTCCCCCGTAACTTAGCGGTTCGGCAAAACGAGACCGATAGGATGAGTACTAGGCTTACAAAGAATAAATCCGGGGGGGGGTCGATTTGTTCGACTTAAGGCGGTGCTCCAGCATGGCTGCAGTCAAATGACTGGAATAAGTAATAGAATAAAAGAATGTGTGCGCGCGCGTTTGTCCCCCACCCCTCGTACCAGCACTTGACAACCAGTATTTATGTATTTACCTCCCCCGTAACCAAGCAGTCTGTTGAAAGAAAACTGATAAAATAATTAGCAAGCTTTTTTTTAAAAAAAAAAAAACGTTTCTGGGATCGATTCATTTGAGTAAAAACTCTTTGAAAGCAGTGCTCCAGCATGGCCACAGTCTAATGCCTGAAACATTAAAAGATAAAAACTGCAAACATACATGCACGCGCGCACAACACATACATGTATATACGTATTTATGAATATGAGTATAATATATGTATATATAACTATATATATATGTACATGTGTGTGTGTGTGTGTATACAAATCTATTTTTTTCGGATTGGGTATAAAGTTAGATGTGTGACTCAGAGGCCAAGAGTCTCATACCTTGTATTTACAAATATATATATATATATATATCGTCATACTACATGTATATAACACATACATATACATAATATACACGCACACAAACACACACATATATATGTATATATACATATATGTATACACACTCACATACACACGGACATATAATATATACATGGGTAAATTACCTATACGTGTATACACACACATATATACATACACACACATATATATATATACATACATGTAGACATATACACATACATATATTATACTTACATGCTTTCACACACACATTGATACACAAACATGTATACACACATATATACATACACACACATATATACATAATATAAACATACACACAGACATATACTTACATATTTTCACACACATTCATACGTGTATACACACGCATATATACATACATGTAAACATACACACAGATATATTATACTTACATCACACACATGTATACATACATGTAAACATACACACATATATTATACTTACATATTTTCACACATTCATAAATGGATACACACACACACATGTATACACACACATATATACACACACACAGACATATTATACTTACATATTTTCACACACACATTCATACATGTATACACACACATATATGCATACATGTAAACATACACACAGACATATACTTACATATTTTCACACACACATTCATATATGTATACACACACATATATACACACACACAGACATATTATACTTACATATTTTCACACACACATTCATATATGTATACACACACATATATACATACATGTAAACATACACACAGATATATTATACTTACATGTTTTCACATAGACACACACAGAGAAATATATATACCAAGGCTTCCTTACAGTTTCGCTTAAGTCCAATCGAATGGCAACGACGATAAATGAAAGACCAGCAACAACAGTAACAACAACAATAATAATAATAATGATCCAGGGCGATTGGTGCGTTTCATTTTCATCCCAGGGGCCAATATATTTGGCTGTGGAGAAGGAGCGATCGGGCGATCTCTCTCGCTGGAAGCCGAAGAAGATTGCTCGACGTCTACCAAACTAGACCGGACCCTCTCGCCGTCGTCATAGTGGCAGACATAGCTGTTGTGGTGGGGGAGGGGAACAGCCGTTGTTGTTGTTGTGGCTGCTGCTGCTGCTGATTCTATTCTTTCAGCTCTACAACCGCAAAACCAGACCAGTCCAGACAAGAGGGAAGACCAGTGGAGGAGAGAGAGGTTACACTCGAGTTTGAAGAGACAGACACACGTACACCATATATAGAGAGAGAAATGCCCCCCCCTCACCTACACACACGTACACCGCCGCCGCCGCCGTTGCCGGGTCTTCCCTGACTGATGTTCTCTCTCTCTCTCTCTTTCTCTCTCTTTCTTTCTCTCTCTCGCTTCTGGCAAACGTCGTCGCATCATAAACATCAACATTATCTTCACATCAGCAGCTACTGAAATATCAGCTTCACCATTATTATTATTATTATTATTATTAATGATAATTATAATGAATGTTGTGGCAATGTGATTTACTGACACTTTCTCCTGTCAGCCTTACACTTCCATCTGATACACAGCCGTCTCCATTATTCACACACACACACACACACTACAAGCACACACACATACAGAAATATAAAACACGTACATATACACACACACACGGAAACAGACAAACACACACACACACACACTTCTACTTTACAGACAGGCACATGTTTACACGCAGAAAGATTAATCTGGAACGGCTTCACTTGCGATAAACTGTGTAGAAAGTATTCGATTAACCGACATTTATCCGTACAATTAACAAGCAAAAACTCCCCCAACAGTGTTGTAATTGCAGAAACAGAGTGAACAAGGGAAATAACTCAAATACTCGAATAAAATCGGAATTTTGTAACGAAATTGTTCGTGTTTGAATGGAGAGAGAGAGAGAGTATATGTATTAAAGAACCATCTGATATTGTGCCTAAATAAATGTCTGTTCGAGATGAAACATAAAGACTGGATTTTCCACAGATGATGCTCAGGCAACCAAAATATCAATGATCAAGTTTCAATCAATAGATACACGACTGATGTCCAGCCACTCTGTAGCAGTACCACGTGCACCGCGGAGTACAGGGAGTCCCAAAGATCAGCTTGGTCATCCCACTACATCCCTGGTATATTCAGAGTCACTTTGGCCACCTCGGTCACAGGCCCAGTGGTGGAAAAAAAGTCAGTGACGAATAGCAAAAGTGGGTTACTTGTCATAGACTTTCTTCAGCATAAGTCGAGAAGATCCGAATTTCTTCAAGGACGGATGTTCTCAACCACTTTTCTACGTATGGACCATTTGATTACCATTTCATTCCAGTGGACCTCCCACAGCCATTCGATGTATAGAAACTAGTTTTATACACACTTCTTTCAAAATTCTTGTTTTGTTTTTCATACGTTCACTTGTGTAGCTTGAACTACACCAGAGAAACAAACCTAGCTGTTTCTTGCAAATTTGGTAGACGGAAACTGAAAAGAAGCCCATAGATAGATATGCGTGTGTATGTATGTATGTATTTGTGTGTCTGTGTTCACATCTACAGCAAAACTTCTCCATGAGCCTTTAATATACTACGATAGATCCATAATTTACTATTTTACTTGCGTTGACCTCCCCCCACCCTCGGGTCATATGGATTCCCGGTTAAGAAACACCGATGTTAGACATTTCATTGTGGCAGTCACAGTAATCATATGGCGTTTGCAATATTGAAATATTGAGGCTGCTGGCTTCTGTTGCACGGAAGATGGAGCATGGAAAGAAGCAGTCTTTGGTTGTCTTTGCGGTTGCATCAACCTCACCACATATATTATCATCGTCATCGTTAACGTCCACTTCTCTGTGCTTGCATGGTCAGGCGGAATTTTATTGAAGTAGATTTTTCTATAGCCAGATGCACTTCTTATCGCCAACCTTCATCTGTTGTCAAGCAAAGTAATATCTTCTCAGGGCCAGACGTGTTTTTCATGGAAAACGAGAAACGAACAACCTCGCTTGTATGACGGTGATGGTCGTCTACTACCACCACACAAGGTCAATACAACGATACACACACACACATGTATACGACAAGCTTCTTCCATTTTTCGTCTACCAAATCCATTCACAAGTCTTTGGTCGGCCCGGGGTTACTGTAGAAGATACTAGCCCGAGGTGCCGTGCAGTGGGACAGAACCCAAAACCACAGGATTGCGAAGCAAGCTCCTTAACCACACAGCCACGTCTGCGGCTATTATGTGTGTGTTTCCTTGTCATGACATCGCACCCTATTTTATAATAAGCATCACTGCCATACACGCCATGCCGTTTTCAGTTTTCTGTGAGAACATGTCGAAACTGGGGTGGGGGACTATTACCTTCTTCAGAAAGTGAGGATTGGAGACTGGAAAAGCATCCCGCTGTAAAAGATTTACCTCAATGAATCTCTTCCAGTCCGTACAAGCAGAAATAGCATTAAAATAATTGTGTGTGTCTATGTTTGTCCCCCTAGCATTGCTTGACAACCGATGCTGGTGTGTTTATGTCCCCGTTACTTAGCGGTTCGGCAAAAGAGACCGATAGAATAAGTACTGGGCTTACAAAAAAAAAGAATAAGTCCCGGGGTCGAGTTGCTCGATTAAAGGCGGTGCTCCAGCATGGCCGCAGTCAAATGACTGAAACAAGTAAAAGAGTAAAGAGTATACATATATACAAGGTGAAGAGAGTTTTTCTCACGAACCCAGTTTCACGCCAGGGCGATCATCAGGTGAAACTAACAGAACTCGGTATTGGCGTGTTTACATATCTGCTGATGAGGTTGGTCTGGGAGTTGTGTCACACCAGTGGTTGTATCTTGTACCGGGTGGTACGGTATTTGAATTTTCGCGCAAGTAGGTGGCGGTGTGGGGAGAGGGGCTATTATTAATTTGTTTATGGAAAATTTAGTAGATTGATGGTGGATGTTTTAGTTTTATTTGTATACTTTCTGTTCATTTATTTACTTGAGTAAATTTTGGCATCTGTGTTTGAATGCCTTGGATATTCAATTTGAAACAAAAAAAGGGTGTATTTATGTACGGGGGTAGGCGGTGGTGTGTGTATGTGTGTATACATGGGTAGGTGGGTGCAGTCAGTTGGTTTGCTATTTTTCTAGATGAAACGTATGTATACGTGGTCAGAGGTTTTATGTATTTGTGTATTTCAGCAATATTTTCTTTGCGCGTGCGCGTGTCTGTCTGCATGTAAGGTCTTTCTCGGTTGATTGATTGGAGTAGGATTAGCTGACAAACATCACACACACACTCAACTGAAATACTCCGCACATACAGACACACAAGAGAAATTACTCAAGTAAAGAGATAAAAAATATATATAGGAGTTGGTTTGTGGTATGAAGTTCGCTTCCCAACCACACAGTTCTGGGTTCAGTCCCACTGCGTGGCACCTTGGACAAGTGTTTTCTACCATAGCCTCGGGCTGACCAAAGCCTTATGAGTAAATTTGGTAGACGGAAACTAAAAAGAAACCCATAGATAGATATGCGTGTGTATGTATGTATGTATTTGTGTGTCTGTGTTTCTCCCTCCACCATCGCCTGACAACCGATGCTGGTGTGTCTATGTCCCCGTAACTGAGCGGTTCGGCAAAAGGCAACCGATAGAATAAGTACTAGGCTTACAAAGAATAAATCCTGGGATCGATTAGTTCGACTAAAAGGCGGTGCTCCAGCATGGCCGCAGTCAAATGACTGAAACAAGTAAAAGAATAAAAGTATAACGGAATACAAACTAGGACGTCTGCCATCAACCCCCTCTGCTTACCACAAACAAATTCAGAACTCCCCACCCTACCTACAATCGCATGAAAATACAAACACCGTAACACTAGAACAACATACAGCGAATGGCATAACACAAGTACCAGGTCACCCCCAAATATCAATGGATATATATACATCACCAGTACCGAGTCTTGTTAGTCTCGCCTGATGATCGCAGTAGCATGAAACTGGAGTCACGAGACAAACCCTTTGCTTCACTTTCAATACGGTTTAGCACTCCTTTAGGGCGACGAGCTGACAGAAACGCCGGGCGAAATGCGTAGCCGTATTTCGTTTGCCGTTACGTTCTGAGTTCAAATTCCGCCGAGGTCGACTTTGCCTTTCATCCTTTCGGGGTCGATTAAATAAGTACCAGTTACGCACTAGGGTCGATATAATCGACTTAATCCGTTTGTCTGTCCTTGTTTGTCCTCTCTGTGTTTAGCCCCTTTTGGGTAGTAAAGAAATAGGTATTTCGTTTGCCGCTACGTTCTGAGTTCAAATTCCGCCGAGGTCGACTTTGCCTTTCATCCTTTCGGGGTCGATTAAAATAGTACCAGTTACGCACTGCGGTCGATATAATTGACTTAATCCGTTTGTCTGTTCTTGTTTGTCCCCTCTGTGTGTAAGCCCCTGTGGGTAGTAAAGAAATAAGAAACGTTTGCACGCCGGACGAAATGTTTAGCCGTATTTCGTCTGTCAAATTCCGCCGTCGTCCACTTTGTCTTTCATCCTTACGGAGTCGATAAATTAAGTACCAGTTGCGTACTGGAGTCGATCTAATCGACTGGCCCCTCCCACCAAATTTCGCGCCTTGTGCCTATGGTAGAAAAGAATTTAGCACTACCCATTCGCACGACATTAAGCAATGCACATATTTTTGTGTGTATATACTTACACGTATATACGTGTGTGTATGCTTACATGTATATACATGTATATGGAGACTCCATGGAGAGTTAAAGAGCAGGTGACTCAATTACTGATAATATCCCAACACAGGACTGAAACCACTCTGGAATTTCCTCACCACCACCTTTTCTGCCTCCAAACACATTGTATATGGAGACGATGCCGTTTAGATCTGTCGATGACAGGGTGGTGACCAGAATGTGTAGAAATATTCTGGAGAATAGAATAACGTATATACAGAATTTGCTCGACTAAAAACCTTAAGGTGGTGCCCCAGCATCGCCGCAATCTTATGTATATTATTATTATATATATATATATAATATATATAATATATAAAACTTGTCTTGTTTTCCATTTCCCTTCTTCGTTTGTTTACGTATTTCATGTTATTTGCACCGTTGGTGACGTCCTGTACCTATATATATTGAGTACCTTATTTACTGTGGTTAACCCGATCAACCCGGGACCTACATATATATATATATATATATATATATATTATATATATATATATATATATTATATCACACACACGCGCATGTTTTATAACTGTGTATATATAGATAGACATAGATAGATAGATAGACAGCTATATAATATACACAAATATATATATATATATATATAGACACATATGTAAATATGTGTATATATATATATATAGGCACATGTAAATATGTGTGTATATGTATATATATACATATATAAATATGTGTGTGTATATATATACATATATAAATATGTGTGTGTATATATATATATTTGTTTGTCTATGCCAGAAAAAAGGCTTTTTCGTTCGTCCTCTTGTGTTTGTTTTTGTACATGTATTTTAATTTTGCAGTCTTATTGTTACGTCTTGTTTGTGTTCGTACTCATTGTGCCCCGCTGCTTGAAATTTTATTTTAATTCTCTCGCAGGAAGGCCTATTGGATTAGTGTTCTGTTATGCCTTCGAAACATGCCTGACTCCTCTAGCGACAGCTGATGACGGGTGTTTTGTCCTTGTGTAACCTGTCCTGTATTTGGTTTTCGTTTTCCGTTTTCTTGTTTTTTGTTTTTTGGCTTTTTCTGTTTCTACGTCTTATGTGATGTCCTGTACTTCCGTATAATTATTTATATTGCATGTATATATACATGTAGATGTAGGTACGTACATATATGTTTGTATGTATGCATAATTTTTATTTATCTCCTTATTGTCTGACAGCGCCCCGCATCAGGTTCGTTCCGATTCGTCGTTTCGATCCACTTCTTGGTCCCCTTTTTTTATATTAATATTATTATATTGAAGATGCGGTACTCTCTCCCTTTGCTTTAACCCCTTCAATCTTTCTCCCTCCCCCTCCTCCTCTCTCTTCGCCGCGTGTCCCCCTCCTCCTTCCCTCTTCCTTGCCTATAAAACAAAATTCCTTTACACGTGGTTACCACTATTGAAAAGACTGCCTCCACGCGCTGCTACTACACTTTCGTCCTTGCCAGCAAAAAGGCTTCTTCGTTCGTCCCCTTGTGTGGTTAATTTCCTGTATAGTATTCTTGTTATTTTCTCGTTTTGTAACTAATTGTACTTTTTGTACATGTATTTTTATTTGTGCAGTTTTATTGTTTGTCTATGCCAGAAAAAAGGCTTTTTCGTTCGTCCTCTTGTGTTTGTTTTTGTACATGTATTTTAATTTTGCAGTCTTATTGTGTCTTTGTGTGTTCGTACTCATTGTGCCCCGCTGCTTGAAATTTTATTTTAATTCTCTCGCAGGAAGGCCTATTGGATTAGTGTTCTTTATGCCTTCGAAACATGCCTGACTCCTCTAGCGACAGCTGATGACGGGGGTTTTGTCCTTGTGTAACCTGTCCTGTATTGGTTTTCGTTTTCCGTTTTCTTGTTTTTTGTTTTTGGCTTTTTCTGTTTCTACGTCTTATTGTGATGTCCTGTACTTCCGTATAATTATTTTATATGCATGTATATATACATGTAGATGTAGGTACGTACATATATGTTGTATGTATGCATATATTTTATTTATCTCCTATATATATATATATATATACGTATATATATATATACGTATATAAATGTGTGTGTGTTGTGTGTGTATGTATATATACGTATGTGTGTGTATGCATATTTATACATCCATAAATGCATGAATGTATGTATTTCACGCGTCTACATACATCGCCATATAGATATGAATGAATGACGGGAGGAAGCGAGGGGTGGGGTGAGGTGGCGGCTATATTATATTTTCATTCATAACGCCAGCCGTCTGCTATCAACACCAACATTTTTCTCTGTTTATAATTGTTTTCGCTATTCCCAGCGTGAAACAACGATGGAGGCGCTGGTTGTGGTAGTGGTGGTGGGAGGAGAGAGGGGGGACGCGCGATATTGCTTTGCTTCCCCCTGCCCCCTCTCACTTCACTCCTCGCATACAATCAACCGTCCCCCCCCCTCGCCGTCGCTGTCGTCGTCTTCTATTCTTCCTCCTTCCTCCTCCTCCCTGTCCGCACGTTACCGCTACAACACCCTCCCCTTCCCAGCAGCAGCAGCAACCTCCATCGCCACCACCACCACTATAGTGACTGCCACCAATTACAGTTCCACGTCACCACCACCACCACCGCCACCGCAATCATCTTCTGCGCTACAACCACTACAATATCTGCTGCAGCTTCACCGCCGCCACCATCACGTTCCGCAGAAACGCACGCGCGCGCCAGAACCATCACCACCACTACTATCATAGTCATCATCATTATCATCATCATCAGCGACGTCTTCACCATCACCACCACCACCACCACCACCACCACCACTACCAAAATCACCCTCCCTTCACCACCGCCTTCGTCGCTATTACAACCACCTACCTCCACACCTCCGTCTCCCTCACCCTATTCATAATCCAACGAAGGCGCTTCAACGTGGTTGCTCGGCCTGCTAGAAACAACAGCCAAACCTCCCCCTGAACTCACGTCCTATTGTCTTGGAATACAAAAGGATGAATTAGATTTATCCGAATGTGCATTGCCTGTGCGTTTGGAGGAAGTAATGGTGGATGGTCACGGCATGATGAGATAGATCATAGGTCTGTTTGATTAGGGCTGACCTGGGGCGAAACGTATATAACAACACCTATTTCCAACATTACCACCACCACCAATACAACACAATCCTCGCCATTCTCACCGCCGCCCTCGTCAATATTCACACCATCCCCATCACCGCCATCACACCAATATAACAGTTTTTTGTTATCCTCTACCACTATTCTCACCAATATATATACATATATATATGCATATATATATATATGCATATAATATATATATACATATATATACATATATATATATATATATATATGCATATATATATATACATATATATATATGCATATATATATATATTATATACATATATATATACATATATATACATATATATATACATATATACATACATATATTTATATATATATATATATATGTGTGTGTGTGTGTGTGTGTGTGTATATATATATATACATATATATATATATACACGCACACACACAACGCACCAACTATATCACCACAACCTACCTACATCAATAAACCAATATTCCATCATCATCATCATCAACTTCTGCCGCCACAAATGCAACGCCATCTTTACCACCACCACCATCACCAATATACCAATATACGATAACGACACCGCCACCATCTCACCATCACCACCACCACCCCCATCACCAATAGTTTACTGTTTTTGCCACCACCCCCACCACAATCCTTCCCAATAAACACACCAACTCCGCCACCACCACCGTCTACCACCTCATATGACCATCCTCGTTCTCCTCCCCGCCACCATCCTTACCAATAAAAACCACCACCGTCTCCACCATCATCACCACTGTCATCATCGATATACCGATATCGAGTCGTTAGCACCGCCGCCGCCAATACAACACCATCTGCACCAGCACCACCACCACCACCATCGATATACCCATATTCCATCTTCACCATCACCGCCGCCGCCACTATAGCACCATCTCTGCCTCTACCGCCACCATCGCCACTGCCAAATATGACCATTCCTCGCCGTCCCCGCCATCATCTTTACCCATATAGCACCGTCTCCCCCACCACCATCCTCGCCGTCCCCACCGTCTGGTGTGGATTATTTGGGCGGTGCATGTCGGCAGAGAAGTTAACAATAAGGCTGACGGGTGCTGAATTAACTATTTCCCCTTGCCGCCGCCGCCTCCACCGCCACGTTTCCCTGTCCTACCCCAGACACTGCATCACCACCCAGGATAGGCCGGGGTGGGTGGCAGCGGGGTGGCGAGCGTCTATTATCTTTCCTTCTGTTTACATTTTCGATCAACGACCTCCCTCCATCCACCCCCACCTCGTTCATCCCTCATCCGCCGTCACCGCCGCCCCCCACTCAGTCGTTCACACCACCCCTCGTCACCCCCGTCTTCCTTCCTTCCTCTCCTCCCGCCCCCTTCTAACACATGTTCACACGTAGGGGGGAAGGGTGAGAGGCAATCATACACCTCCTTTTTACACATAAACCCCCGTCTTTCACACACCCATACACACACACAAATACACACATACAGACACACGTACACATACAGACGTTCAGCTTCAAGACTACACCGCTCAGCTTCCACGTTTACACACACACACACAGACGCGCACACATGCCCACACACGCACCCATCCACCTTCAACGCAAACACAAGAACGGTCTCCAGCATACACATCAACACATACGCACACTCTCCCACACACACACACTCGCAGCTAAACACACACACACACAAACACATAGAAGTGCTCTCATCCACACGCAAGACACACCAGCGCAAGCAAGCATCAAGACTTACGATGTCAATCTCACGCACACAGACAAGGGTGCAGAACATATGCACACACACACACACACATGCACACACACGCTCTCGCGCACACACACACACAGACATAAGAACATACATCTTACTACAGACGAAGCTGTTGACAAACCAAGATAAAACTCCAACGACCACACGCATTGAATTCATACAATCCCACTGATACATTTGCACACACGTTTTAATACACATACATACACACACAATATTATACATATATATATATATATATATATATATGTGTGTGTGTAAGACTAAAATATTCAGTTTTCACCTGAGAAACCCGGAGAACTCGGATCTCAACACCAGCGTCTCTTAAAGGAGTATAGCTCCCTGACACACACATTGATACTCACACACACACATACATACATACATACATACATACATACATACATACATATATATATATATATATATATATATATATATATGTGTGTGTGTGTGTGTGTGTATGTGTGTGTGAGTATATGTGTGTATGTGTATATATATATATATATATATATACACACACATATATGTATGTCTGTGTATTCTACTATAATCTTGGTAGATGGAAACTGAAAGAAGCTCATCGTGTATACATGCATACATGTGTGTGTGTGTGTGTGTGTGTCACTTGAAAACCAGTGTTGGTGTGTTTACGTCCCTGTAACTTAGAAGCTCACCAAAAGAGACTGACAGAAAGGTTAAACAAACAGAAATAAGTACTGGAGGAAAACTGCCCGAGGTGGCAGCCAAGGCTGGCTGCAGTCTGATGACCTAAGGGAGTAAAAGACAAAAGATATACACCAGGGATGGGCAACTTTTCGTCAGCTGGGGCCGGGGGCACATCGTAGTATTTCCAAGTGGGAGAGGGCTGTGTAATAAAACACATAGGCATGAAATATTACTTTCCCAATTTACACTGAATTTTTTGCAATTCTTAATTTTATTTGTCTTAGTATGAAATTAGTAACCAAGGAACTCGGTGAGGGACCACACAACAACATGTCGAGGGCCGCATGCAGCCCGTGGGCCATAGGTTTCCTATGCATGATATATACTCTAGCAAAAAGCATGACGTAATCTATTCTTTAGGTCAGTGCTTTTCAAACTTTTTGCTGGAGCGGAACCCCAAGGAAACATTCCACTGGCTCGAGGAACCCCTGCGCAATAATTTGATAGTCTTATGCACACATATCTGCACAGGAGAATTAAAAACTACTGCCGATTTTAGCATTTTTGTAACTTCTTGCAGAACCCCTGGACTGTACTGGCAGAACCCTAAGGTTCCGCGGAACCCTGGTTGAAAACCACTGCTTTAGGTTAATGGCAAACTCTTTATATTTATAACTCAACTTAAAAACAAACATCAATATCTCTCAACACCGTCATCGTCATTTAGTGTCCATATTCCATGCTCGTATGGATCGGACAGTTTCACAAGATTCAACAGGTCAAGGAACTATGTCAAACTCCAATGTCTATGTGGATATGGTTTCAATGGCTGGATGTCTTAATGCCAACCCCTTTACAGAGTGGACTGGTTCCAATGCTTATTCATGTCACTGGCTCTAGTAATGTCGGTGGAGGCGCAATGGCCCAGTGGTTAGGGCAGAGGACTGGCGGTCGTAGGATCGTGGTTTCGAATCCCAGACCGGGCATTGTGAGTGTTTATTGAGCGAAAACACTTAAAGCTCCACGAGGCTCCGGCAGGGATGGTGGTGATCCCTGCTGTACTCTTTCACCACAACTTTCTCTCACTCTTACTTCCTGTTTCTGTTGTACCTGTATTTCAAAGGGCCGGCCTTGTCACTCTCTGTGTCACGCTGAATATCCCTGAGAACTATGTTAAGTGTACACGTGTCTGTGGAGTGCTCAGCCACTTACACGTTAATTTCACGAGCAGGCTGTTCCGTTGATCGGATCAACCGGAACCCTTGTCGTCGTAATCGACGGAGTGCTTCCCAGTCTAGTAATGTCACCAAGTGGCTCACAAGATAAGACCCCTTGACATTCACTTAGTATTGAAGGGGTGCCAGGTGTTGGGAGAAAGGAGAATGATAGAGGGATGGGAGTAGGTAGGTGCCTTGCTGTGGAGGAGATACATGGCTACCCCAACTGAGGAAGGAGAACAAAAGATGGTAGTGATGAGATATTAAGACACACCCTTAATGTTTTAGCATTTAAATTAGCCATATCTGGTCCCAAATATTCTCCCTGTCTTATGTCCAAACTGGACAGATCTGGGCTCTCACACCTGTCTTACAATGTCATTCTAAAAATAAACAATCACATCAAAATCTTCAAGCTAAGAGATAATCCAGGATTAATTCACAGCAATGGGTATAAATAAGGATTGCATTTGACAGGGTAATATGAACGCTAAGGGGTCAGGGTACAAGAAGGAGAATGTAAGGTGGCAGGGGGAGAGGGGGAACAAATGAGGAGGATAGGGTGAGAGAGGGTCAGATACATTTAGAAGAGGGTGAGGTGAGTGACAGATGGTTGGAGGTTAGGAGGTGATGCAGCAAACCTACAAACAAGGGAAGGGCCCAGGGAAGAGGAGGTGGTAAGTGGCAGTACAAAGAGTTGGGGAATGCTCAGTTACAAGGGCGGAATCTGAGGTATGTAGGAGTGAATATACAGAGTGTGATGAACAGAAAAAAGAAGGGGGTGATGGCCCGGATATGAGATGGTGCTCAAAGTTGGTTTGAAATTAAGGTGGTGAGATGGCAGAATTGTTAGCATGCATGGCAACAATGCTTAGCGGCATTTTGTCCATTTTAACATTCTGAGTTCAAATTCCTCCAGGGTCGACTTTGCTTTTCATCCTTTTGGGGTGAATAAGATAAGGACCAGTTGAGCACTGGGTTCAATGTAATTGACTTATCCCCTCTCCCAAAATTGCTGGCCTTGTGCCAAAATCTGAAATCAATATTGCTTTTGGCACAAGGCCAGTAATTTTCGGTGGGTGGGGGATTATTTAAAAGCAAGATTGGTGTTCCAGAAAAAAAGTCAACAGTTGAAGGATAGAATCAACCAGGATGAAAGACCAGCTGTGATGAGAGATTTCCTCGTCGAATCTTTGATTAATTAACCACAGGGAAGAGGAAAAGGATGCCCTTTTGATCATGACAATGACCAGCTAAAGTCAACCCTCAAAACAGCTGGAATTAAAGGGGAAAATGTGAGAAACTAAAGTCCAGAAGGGTGCCAACTGATGTCCGTGTATCACCGTTGAAATTGACACTTTTTCAAGGCAGAGCATTTAAAAGGATTTAAGATACAAAAACAACAACCAAACACTTTACCAATGTCAACTTGTCATTTTGATCAGCCTGCTTTATGAGAAAATTTACCATCAACAACGTCAGCATGGAGGAACATGGTCAAGAGGACATTGAAATTATCAGATACAACATATATCATCATCATCATCATCATCATCATCATCGTTTAACGTCCGTTTTCCATGCTGGCATGGGTTGGACGGTTCGACTGAGGACTGGGAAGCCAGGAGGCTGTACCAGGACCCAATCTGATCTGGCAGTGTTTCTACAGCTGGATGCCCTTCCTACCACCAACCACTCAAAGAGTGTAGTGGGTGCTTTTTATGTACCACCAGCACAGGGGCCAGAGGAGCTGGCATCGGCCACAATCGGATGGTGCTTTTTACGTGCCACCAGCACAGAAGCCAGTCAAAGCGACACTGGCATCAGCCACGTTCAGATGGTGCTTTTTACATGCTACCGGCACGGGACTCACAACTACAATTTCCATTTGATTTGATTTTGATATTGCTGTTGATGTTGATGTACTTGACTCAGTAGGTCTCCTCAAGCACAGCATGTCACCCTACGACCTAAGGTACTTTTGAGTGGGCTGGTTATATGACACTGGTGTAGGTTATAGCTGTGGACCCACATTATTTGCTGGATCTTCTCAGTCACAGCATATTTCCAGAGGTCTTGGTCTTTTGTCATTGCCTCTGTGAGGCCCAACGTTCAAAGGTCATGCTTCACCACCTCACCCCATGTCTTCCTGTGTCTCCCTCTACCTCAGATTCCTTCCACTGTTTGGGAGTGGCACTTTTTCACTTTTCCATCCATAGTACATAACCATACCAACGCAAACATCTCTCCTGCACACCACATCTGATGCTTCTTATGTCTAACATTTCTCTCAGGGCCCTTACACTCTGTCGTGTGTGCACACTGACATTACACATCCAGCGGTTCATACTAGCTTAGCAATATATATATATAGTTACATTTAGACCTCTTATAAGGATTTTTTTTTATCCAAGATACACTGGTTTAATACATTGTATCTTGAAGAGATATTTCTTCAATGAATATATCATATAAAATATAAAATATCAAATATTATCATAAAGTTTGAAAGTGGAGAAATCTAATGGACACAAATTAATTTATTAATAAATTAACACATTCACCTATAATTGTTTCATTTCACAAGCAAAATTAAAACTGCAAAACATATATAAATACATAATCATGCATTTTAAAATACCTTGGGTGGAAAACCATGAGGGTGTGCAAAAGGACAATACTAGGTATACATTGTGATCCATTGGAATATTCAGAATATATATATATATAAATTAGAAAAAAACCACCTTAAATCAATTCAAAATGAACAAATGTATATATTTCGTTATTCTACCAAATATATACGTTTTTATTAATATTTTTTTTATTATTATTTTGCAATTTACTTAATCATCGGTATATTATTGTTATTTTAATTTTAATATTTCTATTATATGTAATTTTCTAGATGGTGTAATTTAATTGTTCATTTTGAATTGATATAAGGTGGGTTTTTCTAATTTTTTATATATATATTTTATATTTTGTGAAATTTGATTTAGTATTCTAAATTGAATTTTTCCTTGTAAGTTAGGAATAATATTCCCTCAAATAATAATTATATATATATATAGTTTACAGTTCCAGTATAGGCATGATCAACAAAAATGTGTTCCATTCAGTGAGAGATAAATATCATTTAATATACACATTTACAAAGAGAGAGCAATAGTTTCATGCTTTAAGATACCTTAAATTGACAGATTTATATAACCTGCCGCCATCTATCTCCAAGCAATCTTTCAGACTCAGTTCATAATGAAGAGAAAACATGAGGTAAAAAAAAAAAACAAGAACAAAAACAGAAGAAAAAAGTCCTTGAAGATACATGACATGTTGTACAACTTGCCAATTTAATGTATCTTAAAGCATGAAACTATCAATAGCTCATTATTTACATTAGACGGATATTTGTCCTCATCTTGTTTGTTGTTAACACAATGTTTCGGCTGATATACCCCTCCAGCCTTTATCAGGTGTCTTGGGGAAATTTCAAACCTGGGTTTTCATTCCTAAGGTATTTTTCGATGATATTATTATTATTATTATTATTATTATTATATTATTATTCAGGTCACGGCCTGGAATCGAACTCGGAATCTTGGAGTTAGTAGCCTGTGCCTCTTAACCACTATGCCATATGCCTGATGGAGGCTAGAGCCGAAATGTGTTAACAACAAACAAGATGAGGACAAATATCCGTCAAATTCCTCATCTCTTAAATATAGAACTCTACTATTAACAGCTGTTTAGTAATTGCATAGATTGATATATATATATGTATATATAAATAATAAATACTTATCTAGCAGTATGGTTCTAGTCTGTTACAAGACCAGAAGAGATGCAGCAGAAAGACAAAACTAGAGAAGGATCAACCTGTTGGAGCAGGTCATGAAAGTTATTGGAAGAATTATAGCAAAATTAACTCAGAACAGGACGAGTCTGGGCAAAATGTAGGAAAAGGTATCCAGTGATATCATCTTCCGATGGAGACAATTGTAAGAAACCTATTTAGGAATATTACTCTATATCCAGCATTTGTAAACATGGAGAAAGATTTCCATGGGTTCAGTCCAATCTGTTATTTAGTGGTCAACACAGAAGCTAGGGATAGAAGAATGGTCTGTGAGGGAAGAGCAAAGTATATACATCGTAGGTTCTCTCAAAGTGGGCCCTACCCCCCACCCCACCCCCAGTGGGCGTTGAGATGGTCCTCACTATTTCTGGCACCCGGCACATAAAAAGCACCCACTACACTCACGGAGTGGTTGGCATTAGGAAGGGCATCCAGCTGTAGAAACACTGCCAGATCTGACTGGCCTGGTGCAGCCTTCGGGCTTCCCAGACCCCAGTTGAACCGTCCAACCCATGCTAGCATGGAAAGCGGACGTTAAACGATGATGATGAATACACACCATAAATTGGTTTACAAATTGAACAGAGACAATGCAGTGTTTAAGAAACTCCTCAGATGCCAATGGAATCTTTTGAAGGTGACATGGTGAGATTGGAAAGCTGTTGGTTAGTGAAGAGACATTCAGAGACAGGCATTTGGGTGCCGCCTGTTTGGCATTGCTGTTACGGTTGTGACACTGACTTATTTGACATAGCAATGTTTCTTTTGTTCTCTTCTTGCTTCTTTCTTACTCGCTCCCCTGTTCCCCAGTTTGTGTGTGTGTGAGCCTATTTCCCTGTGTGTATAAGGAGAAGCAAAGTGTTTATGTCAGTCGTGTTCATGCATGAGTGTGTGTGTGTGTTTGCTGCCAATACTATAATGTACTGTTGCCTAAACAGGCGGATATTTAGTCAGCCGTGCCAAACCCTCAGCAGCCAAACAGCTGTGCCCAATTGTCTCATTCTACTGTGAAGGTGTGCTGAAGGACTTTGGATTCCTAAAGAGGAAAACTCATACAACATCAATCACTTTCAGTCAGTTTTGCTGCTGAGTGTTGAAAGGAAGGTTTGTTCAGCTTTCTTCCCGAAAGAAGACTGCGATTCTTCCCAAGAACAGGCTGTACCGAATCATCAATGCCAAAGGTCAGCATCCCTGGTCTCCCTGTTGTAATCCCCCCAGCTTAACAGGAAACCCCTTGAGAGCAGAGGTGACCTATTCATACTGTGGTTTGATCTGGCCAAATGACATGATTGTGAAAGAATTGGAAGGGCAATTATGTGTGTGAGCCTATTTCCTTATGCATATATCACACAGAAGACACATCAAGCTTGCACTATACCACCACCACCACCACCACCACCATCATATTCTCAGCAATATCAAGGACCTGGTATTGTTGATGGTCATTTTTGGATCAGAAACATGAGACTAGCATTGACTTAGAAAAGAATAATAACAGCACTATCCCTGCTGTTGCATTCTTGCCATGGACATAGTGACTGAGTCTTCGCAGGGGTGGTGTGCAAAGAACTTCCCACCCCATCCAAGACCGGTCTATGACAACCTTCATTTATAGGTGACCTGACCATCACAATGTCAGTCCCAGGATGTTGGCAAATTCTACAAAGAATCGAGAAACTTACTACTTGGCCAAGGATGAATTTAAAATCTGCCAACTAAAGATCATGGTGCTAAACAAGAGAAAAGTAGTCGACAAACTCCATTCCTCAAAATCCAGAACTGTCACCCCACCCACCTCACATAGCAAACAGACAGTCTAGGGAAGCTAGTCAACTCAACTCTAAAAAAAACTACTATGATTCAAAAATTCAACAAAGAAGTTTGGTTCACCAAAGTCAACAAGTGAAACCTTACAAGCAGATCCAAGGTCAATGAATCAGGCCTTCCTAGCAGATCCAGAATCAACAAGTGAGGCCTTCCTAGCAGATCCAAGGTCAACGAGTCGGGCCTTCCTAGCAGATCCAAGGTCAATGAGTCAGGCCTTCCTAGCAGATCAAAAATCAACAAGTTGGGCCTTCCAAGCAGATCCAAGGTCAACGAGTCAGGCCTTCCTAGCAGATCCAAGATCTGAATTTACCAATACTTTCTCCATAGAACTGCTTGACAGGGCAGTGTACTCAGCTTCAACAAGCAATAGAAGTCTACCTGCATGATGCTCAACCAAGTAATGCTAAAAGGCTTTCCACACATTCTACCACCTTGTCCCCACTCGCTGCAACCTGAAACCCATAACTTCTGGTCATTCATACTTCCTAAAGTGACATTATGCTTCTCCTTGTCAAGCTAGGTCTTTGAGGAATATCCCAGACCTAATCTGCCAGTTATCAAGTTGCCTTTTAGTTCCTTCTCCTTAGGTAGGATTTTACCATATGCCTGGCTGTCTCTGCCTTCCATTTTGTCTCTCTTCTTACTCTGATGTCAATGAAAACCAGCAGAGTCTTGTGCCCTCTCTGGGTTTACCCAACTCCACAGCTAACATTAGAGTCTCTCAAAAAGGAAGATCAGTGGTTTTCTCTATTTGTAGTTGAGGTCTCCCCATGTCCTCGGAGGCACAGCACTGTATGGGACTGAAGGTGTGTGGTTTAGGGGTTAGGGGTACTTGACTAACAACAGTAAAGTCATGAGTTCATTTCCCACCTAACACTGTGTCCTTGAGCAAGACACTTTATTTCACATTGCCATAGTTCACTCAGCTGGCAAAAATGTGTTGTACCTTGAATTCAAAGGGGTCAGCCTTGTCACATTCTGTATTGTTCTGAATCTCCCTTAAGGGCACCCATGTCAGTGGAGTGCTCAGCCACTTGCACATTAACTCCACAAGCAGGCAGTTCCATTGACTGGATCCACTGAAACACTTGTGTCATCATAACCAAATGAGGACCTTTCCTACTATGCCACAGTACGTCTCTCGCTGTCTGTCTTCCACCACCACCACCACCACCACCACATGTCTCTATCTCTCTTTCTATCTTCCTTCCTCTTCATCATAAACAGTTTTGAATGGGCCAAGTAACACCTCGCAGCTCCCATTCAGGGGTCTCACAGAAAAAAATTTGAAGTAACACAAGCAAGAGAACAATTCTAAGGAGTTCTTGCAGTCCAGAAACTCCCAAAGTCATCAAAATCCACTTGCATCACAGTGCTGACCAGACTATTAGACAGCAGTATACACCACTGATCATGATGCGCTTCCAATTCTTTCACAATCATGCCAATCTTGTTCATCGTTCCTCTAATTGTTTAACTAAATTGTCTTCCCATCATCGTGGAGGCTTTCCAAAGTGGCCTTTCCCAATGTTCTCTGTGAACTTTGCAACACTTCTGGCCCAACGGGACTTGTACTTTCGGCATTCTGTGATCACACATTCCTTCCATTCTCTTCTGGAATTACCTCATTTCGGATAGGATCTTGCAATGTTATTTCTGGCACAGATCTTTCCAGGGCCCTTTTCATATACATGTGTGTATGGCTAAGAGAGAGCAGGGGAACATGTTTGTTGAAGACAATGGAAAATCTGTCCATTTAATTGATTTAATAAAGCAAACAATTGTTCTGTTTTTAGGGTTCTCAGGCACAGAAATACATTAGGACTTATTTTAGGCAAGAGTGGACGTGTTTAAGAGACAATTTTATATATATATATAAAATTATATATATATATATATATATATATATATATATATATATATATATATATACATACATACATATATATATATAAATATATATATATACACACACACATAAATATATAAACATAATAAACATGCAAAACAATACATATTTTATTACTGTTATGTATAAAATATATATATATATATATATACATGGAAAGATGTATAGAAATATGCTTAAAATATATAAATATAATTTATATATATACATACATATGTGTGTTATATATATATGTATGCGTATATATGTGTGTGTGTGTGTATACATACATGCATATATATATATATCAATATTTATATATTTATAAATATTTAGATAGTATATAAATATAGCACGTCTATAAATAATCTGTCTAGATATGAAATGTATAAAAATATAATCAGCTACATAAATAACATCAGCCATATAAATATATTATCAATATAAATATATATATATACATAAGATCTGAAGATATATAAAAAAAATACCCCAACCGAAAATACAACATGGATTCCCAATATAACCCTTTCGCCACCATCGCCACTCATATTCTCTCCCACCACATTCCTCTCCCTCTCACCATTACCCGCTCTCACACCTCTCACTTGTTCACCCCACCCCACCCCACCGTAACTTTCTACACCACATGTCTTCCTCTCTGTCTATCTCCCTTTTCCTCTATCATCACATGACTCCTTCTCCCTTCCTTTCTACCACCACCACCACATGTCTTTCTATCACCCTCCCTTCCTTTCCACCACCACCACATCTCTCTCTCTCTCTCTTCTTTCTTTTTCACCCTCCTCGCTGTCTTTCACCGTCTCTTTCTGTCCACCACCACCACCATCACCATCACCACACGTCTCTATCTCTCTTTCTATCTTCCTTCTTCTCCATCACCACATGTGTGTGTGTCTCTCTCTCTATCTTTCTTTCTCTCCATCACCACATCTCCCTCTCTCTCTTTCTCTCTTCCTCTGCGCCGTCGGCATCGCCCACACCATTATTCCTCACCCTTATTCGCATCTCCACCCCGTAAAAGAAAAAAAACAACAACAACCATACACAGAAGAAAAACGAAATAAAATAAAAAATAAAATTAAGCAAAGAAAATAATAAAAGAAACAAAAAATGAATGTCAGCAGACGAGAAGAAATGGAGGACGAAAGAGAGAGAGAAGGAGGAAGAGGAAGAGATGGAAAAGAAGAAGAAGAAGGAAAGGAAAGAGGGAGAGAAAAACGATAACAACAACAAGGAGAACAAGAAGCCCCGCCAACAGGAGGGAAAAAATCGTATCAGTAAATAAAAACCTTAGGTTAGTAGGTAGGTCGGTGGTGTATGGTGGTTGTTGTTGTTGTTTGTTTTTGTTTTTTGGTGAAGGTAGTAAGGTAGGTCGGTCCGTTCCAGTCCTCACTCGCTTTTGCCTTTTTTTGCCTCATCTGCCTTGCCTTCCAACAAAACAGCTCGTCTGTCTGTGTGTCGTCGTCGCCGTCGTCGCTATCGTCATCGTCGTCATCATCATCATAATAATAATCATCATCAACATCACTACCACCACACACGTTCCCCCCTCCCTTCTTTTTGTCGCCGTCGTCGCCTTCTTACTTTACACTTTCTCTGTCTCGCTTTATTTTTCTACGTCTTTTTTTTCTTTTTTTTCCCCCCCTTCTCTTTCCCTATTTATTTCCTTTCTCTTTTTCTTCTTCACGTCTACGCCAGCCTCTCCCACCCTACCCCTTGCTTCGTTTTCTTTCTTTTCTCTCTCTCTGCCTTCGTCCTCTCCTTCTCCCCCCGCCCCCCACATCACGCCTTCCTATTCTTTATTTATCTTTTCTTTCTTTCCTTTTCATCCCTTCCCCTCTGCCTCTCGCTTTCTTATCTTTCCGTCTCCCCCCCTTTTCTTTTCTTTATCTCTTCCTATCCTTTTATTCAATTCTTTCTTTCTCCTCTTCTCCTTCTTCTTCCCTTCTTTTCTGTCTTTTTCGTCACCTTCACCGTTCTTTCCCTCACCTTCTACTTCCCTTTCTTCCTTTTTCCATTCTCCTGTCTCTCTCTCTCTCTTTCCCCCCTTTCTCCCTCTATCCAACCCACCTATTTCTCCACATCCCCATCACCCTTTCCTCACGCTACTTCCGCCTGCAACGTCTGTCTCTTCCATTTTTTTACTTATCTTTTCACAGTTCTTTTCTCTATCACATTCTCCTGTCCTCATTATCCTTCCCCCTCATCTCCACCTCCACCTTTCACTGCTTCTTCTTTTCTTTCCTCTCAACATCTTCTCCCCTATCCTTCCAATATTTCCTTTTACCTATATCTGTCTTTATTTATCTCCATTCCTCCATTAATCCCATGTTTCTATTTTCTCTCTTTATCCATTTCCCCTCCCCCTCCACTCTTTTTCTTCTCTTTCTTCTTTTTTTTCTCTTCTCCCACTTCTATCTTCAGTTCTTCCTCTCCTCCTCCTCCAATTGTTTCTAACACATTTTTCTCTTATCTCTTTCTACTACCCTCCCCTCCACCACCACCACCACCACATTCTCTCTCTCTCTCTTTCTCTCCATCACCTTCCTTATCTATCCAAGTTTTCTTTACTCTTATCTCTTTTTTTTTTATTGACCTGTTTTCTCTTATTCTCTTCACATTTAATTTAATCTCATTCTTTCTTCTCCATTTCTTCCACCTTCCTTTCATTTAGACATTTATTTCTTCTATTTTTAACGTTATCCCACTCTCTTTCTACCAAATTGTCTCCTGCTTTCTCAATCTCTCTCTCTCTCTGTCTCTACTTCTCTTCTCTTCTCTTTTCTTTATCTTCCAATCTCTCTCTCTCTTACTCTCTTCTTTTCTTTCCTCTTCCTTTTGCTCTGCTATCTTTCTCTTGTAATTTGAACCAACTCGCCCTTCGCCCTTACCTTTGGTTTATCTCTTGTCACTCTCTTTCCCCCCCTTTCTCTCTCTTCCTCACTTTTCTCCCTCTCTCTTTCTCTCTCTCATCTCCTCCCATCCTCTCTCTATAGCTTGTAGTCTTTCTGCCCACCTTCATCACTCGTTTACCAAACGCCATATACACCAAGCCACATATATTCACAACCACTCTCGTCTGCTCTTACCAATTCCTCTCCCCATCGTCTGCATTCTTTCACCGTTGACCCCACCACCGCCGTCTCCATACTACTTATCTACCCTGCTTCTCCCTCCCCAACACTATACACTAAGCAGTTTGCTATGCCATTATTCTC